>NC_133345.1:39727352-39827352 GCF_030506205.2 Paramisgurnus dabryanus | reverse complement strand
TCTGTAATCTAATGAGAAAGTCAGTGAATTATTTTGATAACTGCCATCCGAAACGTGTGCAACTTGGAAAGCTAGCGTAAGCTAACTAAAACTATTTCACTTACCTGAAAATAAGGTCCAATATCCCTTTTAGTCACTTCGGAAGCGATGAAAGGTTATATATTATCACTCTCTTTCCGTTAATATTATGTACAGCCTAATACACAACATCGCATTCACAACTCTCATGTGATTCACGGCGATACTTCCGGGTTTCCTCCCACCGGAGGCTCAGATGCGTGACGTCAGCGTATTGTACCTACCCTTTCCGTAATAAACGTAAATTTGTTTTAAAACTTGTAATTTTGTTCGCTCATTGTAAATTTGTTTGAACACTTGTACATTTTTAAAAAAACGTGTAAATTTGTTCACTCATTGTAAATTTGTTAAAAAACATGTACATTTGTTCACTCATTGTAAATATGTTAAAAAACATGTAAATTTGTTTAAAAAACTTGTAAATTTGTTCAATCATTGTAAATTTGTTTAGAAAACTTGTACATTTATTCACTCATTGTAAATGTGTTAAAAAAACTTGTAAATTTGTTAAAAAAAACTTGTAAATTTGTTAAAAAAATTATAAATTTGTTTAAAAAGTTGTAAATTTGTTTTTAATCTTGTAAATAAGTAATTTACCATTGTAATTTATTTTTGCACCCCGAGGCCACCGTAGATTTTATTTCTGTTACACCATTGCCTACAATGACGCTGATGGGGGTTCCCCTGTTTCAAGACGGCGGCTCTATTTGACGCATTCGGTCCAATGAACTGCAGTAGCCAAGGCGCTATCTAGTGTACATATCTATGACATGCAGCTCCAGGAAATGTCTTGAGGATATATTTATATTGCTTTTCTTCAAACATTTTCATGATAATAAAGATAATGATTATGTTTGACAAGTGTTGAGTTTTCAAATGCATAAGGAGTTACTGATCAAAAGCTGTAGTACATGAAGCTGTGCATAATATCTGGGTGTGACATTTAATCAATCACATAGAAATTAATGCACTTGCAATATGAAGTGGACGTAGGTCCGGATCAAATTCCCTTCGGGTCCGGATCCTGACCGGACTTTGAGTTTATTGTGTGTGTAAATGTCAAGTTTGTCAGCTTTGGATAGCAAAGTGTTACTTCTGAGAAGTAATGCATTAAGAGCAGTGATAGGAATAATACTGTTATAAATAAACTGTTTGCCTCATTATAACACCGTTACCATAACTGACAATAAAATGCTGCGCATTACTATAATCGATCTCACTGAAGTAATTTTCATCCGAGTAGGCTGTCTCTCAGCCAGACAATATAGATGTGCTTGAGTTCATGCGGGCTGCGCAGACCGATGACCGAAGAGTTGAAGAGAGAGCCGTCAAGTTGGAAACCTGCTGCTGTCTGTAGTGACGTGGGCATTGTGTTTCCTTTTTTAATCACAAACAAAGTAAATATGATGGTGAATTTGTCAAAAAACTATTTTTTTTTTTTTAAATAAAAGTTGCAAACCAGAACCCTTTATATTGAATATTTTAGTTGCTGTTTATACTGTATGCCCCAAAATAACGGGAAACATAAGCCTATATTATTAAAATACCAACAGAGTTTCGTCTTTCGCTTCTTTTTGTTTTTATTCTTTTTTTACATGGCAAACTAAACATATTCAGGTATATTAAGGAGTTTTACCTGTTATAAAAACATGAATTTATAATGTTTATTAGTGGAACTGAAGGTTGGATTAAACATGAAACATGGATTAAACATGAAACATGCGACCAATCACAAAGAGCTGTGTCGTCATCAGAACCGTCTGGCGCCGGCTGCTCTCAAAACGCTCTTGCTGTACTTTGATACCATACGTCACATGCCTTCAGCACCAGCCCAAGTCGGCCAAAATTTTTAACCGACATACTCTGCTTCAAGTCAGCCACCGATCGGTCTGTGCAGAGCCTCATAAAGTTGAACACCTTATGACTTTTCTCTGGTGTGTGTGTTAGGGTGTGGGACACATAATTGATGATGATTGGTGTGTGTGTGTGTGTTTTGTGTTTGTTAGAGGGGGTGGGACAACCACATAACTGATGATGATTTGGTGTGTGTGTTTAAGGGGCTGGGACAACCACATAACTGATGATTATTGTCTTAATTTCCATCATTAGCCAACCAGAGGCAGAGTGGTGCTTGTGTTTGTTCACACATCAGCACATGCACAGTCGTGCAGTGTTGCCAACTGGCGACTTCATCGCTAGATTTAGCAATTTTCTAGACCCCTATAGTGACTTTATTTCAAAAAGCGACTTGGACAAATCCAGCACTTTTTTTGGCATAGTTGGAGACTTTTGGAGACTCATGAAAGCACGTATCATTCTTTTTTAGTCAACGAGCAGAGGGTGCTGCTGCTGTGGGCCCCATCCCCGTCCCAAACCACTCAGAGTCAACCAGCAGCCCCTCAGAGTCACACAAACACCGGCAACGACAGAGCGATGGCAAGTACAACGAGCTAAAAGGTAGCATTCGCAAACTGGAAGTATAATAAGCACTTGAGTTGAAAGCCAATAATGTTTATGTAAAGTGCTACTTATGCCCAGGAAGAAAAAGTAATTCTGATCTAATGAAGCCCCTCATATCAGAAAACATACTAATGAAAGAATATCAAAATAAAGGCGATATGAGAGGTAAGAATGTATGAGTGGGAAATTAAAGCTCTCACATGAAAAACTGTAGATGATCCCATAGTAGTTACTATAGTAAACTATACTAATATTTTATATTTACAACAACCATACACATCAACAATTTCAGAACACAAAACATAATGGCAGCCTCTATAAATAAGTATTACCGTTTTTTTTTAAATAATGAAAACATTCAGTGCCAGATTTTTTAAATGGGGCAAATTAGCATCAGAGCACAATTCCAAGAAAGCGCTGAGGGTGGTTATTTCTGTGGGTTATTTACTAAAAAAGCGCAAATTAAATAATGGAGGCGCAACAGATGATTTCCATAATGACCAACACAATCTACTAAGAGCAGAGCTAATGCTCCTCATGTGCAGGTGATCTACCAACACCTGATGCGCTTGGGTTCAGCACCACGGACATCGCAGCGGAAAATATTGGGTTGTGTAATCCCAGCTAACGAAGCCATAGTACACTGAAAAGAACTTGAGGACAAAAAATACAAGAAGTTTTGGAAATGTCTGGTATTGTGTGACTTCTCCTAGTGACTCCTCTTTTATTTATTTCAGCAAATAAAAAAATAACATTGCTTGGCAAACAATATTTTTGAATAATATATTCCTCTGTCATATCAAATAAACTGATACAAGTTAAAACAATCCTCTACATTGTATCACGCTTTCTTGGCTTTCTGTGATGACAAATTTTTAGCAGTAATTGCAGCCATTTCAAGCGCAAAGTAATTTAAGACATGCTTTTTTTGGAGTTAAATAATGGCGCAAATACCCAATCATAACACAAGCAAACATTAGTAAATCATATTGCATGAATCATTTAAATATCTCCTCCCATAAATTTTGCATCTGAAAGGGAAACTCCTAGAAATGCATATGCAATAAGGTCAGTTGCAAAAAGAACTAGACCACACCTTTCAGCGCTAATTATCCACTGCACGTCTAAAGTAAATCCTAACATTGTTATTTAACTCTTTCCCCGGCATTGACGAGATAACTCGTCAATTAAGAGAAAACAATTCCCTGCCAATGACGAGAATTTCTGGCTTTCAGCAATACCACTATTATCCACCAGGACTTCCGCAACTTATACAACCCAGAAGTAGCATCTCATGTGAAAGAGAAAGAACTCTGTTTATGTTTTAAAGATCGCTTTGCATCTGATCTCTTTTAAAAGTCTTTCGTAAAAATGGAATTATCTCAGCTTTTTATTCAAAATTTGGCGTTTTTTGAAGAAACTTACCCATATCTAAGAGGTGATAAAAAGAGAACTAATGAAGGTAGGATGAAACGTTTTTTTTTTTTTTTTGAAAGCAGAGGGTCTGTTCTTTCATTTGATATATTGTTTGTTAAATTTTTTAAAGAAGAACATTTTCTGAAAGGCATTAAAATTTTGTGAAAATCATGAAAAATGCTGGCGCTGGTTGGCAACTTTTTTTAAAAATGCTGGCGGGGAAAGAGTTAAACACCAAAATGATGGTTTGCGCTGGCACAAGTTGTTAGTAAATCTGGCCCTTAATGTGTTTATATCAATGAATTTTGGTAGTTGAAGGCGAACATAAGTATAAATGCATACAAGTCTTTGTGGTACCTCTTAAGGGTGCAATCCATTAATTGTGGCTTTCTATTATAAAATGTTTATATCACAATGGCATTATCCGCAAAATTGTACCCCAGATTTTAAACTGGAAATCTTTATTATAAGCCTTCCGTTGCAAATCGGGGTATGATAAGAGACAGTACTGAATAATGATTTTTATGTATTTGATTTTTAACCAAAAAGTTTCAGTTCTAATGCAATGCTATATTGTTTTTTTGTTTTGTTTTTTTGCTACAAAAGAGGAAGGATGCAATGTGATGCACACACGATGTAATTTAAAAGGGCATATATTATGCAAAATCCACTTTTAAAAGACATTTGGACATAAATGTGTGTTGGACCCTTTTTTCTTAATTCCCATTTAACCAGAGCAGACTCATTAGTCATTCTGTTTTGATTCTCTAGTTAATGTGATGTCACACTGATTAAGCCCTGCCCACGGCCACTGATTGACCCAAAAGCTTTTCTAAATGTGTTTGTTAGCACAAATGCAGTGCAATTTATCTTCGACTGTACTTTGCTATTACAGTGAACTGTGGAGATGATGACTGTATTACCGGTCAGCAGGACACTTTCGCAGTAGTGTTGCTAATGTACAGGCACGCCAACACACGTTCTGCCATCTGACTATACTTACACAGGCTTTATTCAGCACGTCTCAGAGGTGGACTTATTCTGTACAGTAAATACTAAAACTGTCAACCACTACTTTGCACAACACTTTACAACAATGGATTAGCATGCATTCATATGGGAGCATAAATTGGCATGATTTCAATATTACAGAATTCACAGCACTCATAAACAACGTGTAAGTGAAGATTAATCTAGTTCAATATTTGCATGACGGCTCTATTTGTAACTGCAGTGGTGCATGGGTATGTATCGATCACCCGCAGTATGTACAGAAAATGAAAAATGACATAACAATGTGACACTTGCAATGCAATGAAAAAACACATTTATTGTCAACGAGGGTGCTTAAGTTTTTAGTGTTCTTGCTAATGAAAAGAGCTGGAGACTAATGAAGAAGCTTTTCCGAGCCAGAACGCAAGCTCCCAGGGGGGGTAGACCCCCGCCCCGCTCCTCCCAGGAGCTGCCGTGACTGTAATTAGCTTGACTAGCATGTCTATTGTGTTCACTGGAATTTGCTTCAATCGTGGAAAAGGGCAGAAATATCACTGGCTTGTAGAAGTGATTGGTTTGTGAGGCTGAAAAGCCATTTCAGATGGGGTCTCGAGTAATCAACGTCAAATTCCTTAGACTTTCATCCATCTCAATTGCCGCCCGTGGCTCTACAGTAAGACTGAAGTAATACTTCCCGGGACTGTATAGCTGCATTCCAGTTGTACACATGAAATTTATGTTGCGTACTGATAATCCCTTTTGTTGGATACTGTTTACATTTGGATGTTAGCATTAGCATGCAGTAAAATACATTTTACATGATTGTTATCTAAACTTTAGGTTTATACTTAAAAATACATACTGTGGTAACTGACTTTAGCAGTGTTAAAGGGATCACACACTGGCTGCGCCGCTCAGCGCCACGCCGTTCTAAATCAACTGAACACATTGTTTTCTATGAGTATACGCACACCGGCGCCGCCAGGTGGCGCCTGTCCGCGCCGCCCAGCTGTGACTCAGGAAGTTGCTCAAATCCTTGTCGCGCCACACAGCGCCACTCACATAGTTTAACATTCAATAACATCATATTTGTCCCAAATCATTAATGATTAACATTGGCTGCTAACGTATATTTTGCATTTTGAAGTAGACGCTATCTGACAATGCTTGCGCTATTTAATGTGCACTTCCGGTTTACAATACCTCCGAGATCTCCTAGGCGCAACGCGGCGCTGCGTGGCGCTGAGCTGCGCGGCCGGTGTGCGATCCCCTTAAGGGTGTTGTGTTGCATTGTGTACAACAATGGTCAATGGAGTATAAATGTACAATTTGTAATGTACGTTTAAACAGTTTCCCAGTAGCTAAGTAATGTAGGTAATAGGGAATAAGGGTATAGGGCTATTTCGGACATGGCCTTAAAAATTTGACTTGTTTAAGTGCCATAATTGGGTCCCCAGTGCTTCAATCAACCTAGAAAAGGTGAAAAAGGACAACCTAGTAACTTAGTTCTGGTAAACCATTCTCTGCAAGCATATGATAAAAATAGGTCATTGAAATATAGCTGAAATTCCCCTTTGTGATGTCAAAAGGGGATCTTTTTATAATAACACTGCCTCTTAATCTGCACTATCCAACCACAGCACTGCCATTTGGTGCAGATATCAGCTTATTTGCATTTTAAAGGACACACTTTAATAGCAACATTTTTAATATTCAAGGACATCCACTTTTAATGTAAATACAGTAGAGAACAATTCTTCTTCCGTAGCGCAATGGGTTATGGGTAATGTTAGTCATAAATCATGCACGATCGACACATACACCTTTGGCATACATTTTTTTACATAGTGTGATTTTAGTACTAATCAAAGTCTTGCAAGCAATTCAGTACAGACACCAGCCTACATCAGTTGGGATGCAGCCAGTGTCCTTCTGTCTCTTGAATTAAGCAGAGTGTGAAACACACTTTATCTCTCAGCTTAAGTAGAAAGGGCCAGGAGAGTCAAACTCGCCCAGTACACACAGTACCAAGCATATCACACTCACTGCAGACTCATTTGCTATTCACAAAGTGCATTGCCCGCAAGAGATACCTCACACAGAACGTCCTTTTGCATCGCTGTCACCAAGACATCAAAACCGATATCTACACCATCTGTTGCAATGCAGTGGTACCGGCTTACAAAGCTAGTGAATTACCCAAGATTACAAACCCACAGCTAGAGAGTTTGTCATTTGAATCAGAATTAAACAATTATCTCCTAAATGTTATCAGGAACCATGAGATATAAAGAGGGTTGGAACTGTCAAAGCGAAAGTGAAAATCCTGCTGCGACAGACAACGATGAGATATCAGCGATAAAGGAAGATGACAGTTAATGTCCCCTGTTTGAGTATAAAGTGCCATCACAGAGAGATTACAGAATTTCACTGGAGTGTTCATTAAAGTCCTCGGCAGTGATTGGATAATGGCTGAAGTGCTGCCACATTAATGCGGTCTGCGGGTGAAATCTTCTGTATTACTCAAAAATTGTGAATTCCTTTATTACCATTCAACAGTTTGTGGCCAGAAGACAGCAGATAATTACGCTTTATGAGATTCAAGTCGTCTCATAAAGTTTTATGGGCCAAATAATTTCAAAACATTGCCACCTTGTCTAATGTTGCCAGATTGTTGTATGTGTCTTTTAGTGTGTCTTTTAGTTTCAATCAATTGATTTCATTTTTATGTTATACTTTATGCATAGTGAGATTGTATATGCAATATATTGTATATGCAATACATCTTCGTTGCATCTTTCTGTCTTCTCCCAAGCGTCCATGTCACATTGACAAATTTAGTGATAGAGTCCTACATTCCTTAGGGGTGGTTCACATTTCGCATCTGAAACCGATCCCACTTTCCGACATAGCATTCGGAAAAGTATTTTCAACTGGCTACGGTGCAGACGCGGCTAGAAAAAGTGCGTTGCACCGCGTGCGTTGCTCTCTATTTAAGCTCGCTTGCCGCACTTATACATTCAAAAGAACCAAGGCTATCTCATGCCAATTTGTACGGATTTCACAAGGTGGTTGATTCGTATTCATTCATACAACAACATTTGTACATTTTTGTATGATTTGCCTTGACCCCTGTGACCTTGGAGTTTGGAGCAGGGTTAGGGGTGTGGTTTCTTTATGATAATCTTACGTTTTTGCATGATTAACTTCATGCAGATGCGTCTAGAAAAAGAGCGCATTGCACCGCATGCATCACTCTCTATTTAAGATCGCTTGTCGCACTTCTACATTAAAAATAAACAAAGGTATCTTATGCCAATGTGTACGTATTTCACAAGGTGTTGATTCGTATTAATTCATACAACCACATTTGTACATTTTTGTATGATTTGCCTTGACCCCTGTGACATTGGGGTTTGGAGCAGGGTTAGGGGTGTGGTTTTGTTATTGATATCTTTATGATAATCTTACGTTTTTGCATGATTAACTTTGTGCAGACGCAACTAGAAAAAAGAGTGCGTTGCACCGCGTGCGTCGCTTTCTATTTAAGCACGCTTGCCGCACTTATACATTCAAAATAATAAGGACTATCTCATGGCAATTTGTACGGATTTCACAAGGTGGTTGATTCGTATTAATTCATACGACCACATTTGTACATTTTATATGATTTCCCTTGATCCCTTTGACATTGGGGTTTGAAGCAAGGTTAGGGGTGTGGTTTCTTTATTGATTTCTTTATGATAATCTTATGTTTTTGCATGATTAACTTTGTGCAGACGCGGCTAGAAAAAAGAGTGCGTTGCACCGCGTGCGTCACTCTCTATTTAAGCGCGCTTGTCGCACTTCTACATTAAAAATAAACAAAGCTATCTAATGTCAATTTGTACATATTTCACAAGGTGTTGATTTGTATTAATTCATACAACCACATTTGTACATTTTTGTATGATTTTCCTTGACCCCTGTGACATTGGGGTTTGGAGCAGGGTTAGGGGTGTGGTTTTGTTATTGATATCTTTATGATAATCTTACGTTTTTGCATGATTAACTTTGTGCAGACGCAACTAGAAAAAAAGAGTGAGTTGCACCGCGTGCGTCGCTTTCTATTTAAGCGCGCTTGCCGCACTTATACATTCAAAATAATCAAGGCTATCTCATGGCAATTTGTACGGATTTCACAAGGTGGTTGATTCGTTTTAATTAATACGACCACATTTGTACATTTTATATGATTTGCTTGATCCCTTTGACATTGGGGTTTGAAGCAAGGTTAGGGGTGTGGTTTCATTATTGATTTCTTTATGATAATCTTACGTTTTTGCATGATTAACTTCGTGCAGACGCGGCTAGAAAAAAAGAGTGCGTTGCACCGCGTGCGTCGCTCTCTATTTAAGCGCGCTTGCTGCACTTCTGCATTCAAAATAACCAAGGCTATCTCACAACAATTTGTATGTATTTCACAAGGTGGCTGATTCGTATTATTTCATACAACCACATTTTTATATTTTTTTATTATTTGCCATAACCCCTGTGACCTTGGGTTTTGGGGCAGGGTTAGGGGTGTGGTTTCATTATTGATTTCTTTTTGATAATATTACGTTTTTCGTATGAATTCATTTAAATAGGCAACATGTAAAATATATACCAATTCTAATGAGATCAGGCTGAAATAACGTATTTGTGCATGCAAAAGATGCGAAACGTGAACCACCTCCTATACAGCAAATGTTGACTGTAGTGACCCCCAATGTGTAGTGGCACCCAAAACGTCAAACCATGTATAATTACCTATTTTTTTATTAAAGAAAAGACTTTTTCAAGCAAGATGGTGTGAAATAGGTCCATAACACATCGCATTAGCGTTCACACTATGTGGTCACACTTCTGAATGGTCATATCTTTGGTTGAAGCGATTGCATCACAAAACCTTTTAGACCGCACCTGTGAAACACCCTTGTGGTTACTTTGCACAGACACCTGTGTAAACTTGAGGGGAACTGACTTCATGCATCTACTAAAATCACCTTGGGACCATTTGTTTAAAGGTCATTGTAAAAATAGCTCAAGAAAGTAAAGTTAATTCTGAGAAAAGGTCTGTGTTTGCATATGCCACATGGTTTGATATTTGGTTAGCTAATGCAGTGACATTCAGAGATTCTTAAGTGTGGCCGATACAGTTTAGGGCGATTGTATGTCACCATGCAGATGCACATCATTCATTGTCATTAGTTTAACCTTGATGGGCTGTATTTCAGTCCTTGTCCACCCCCTCTTTGTGTAAACAGTAGGTTGTTCCAGCTTGATTGATTTATCAGTTACACGCTAGGCCATCTGTCCACATATAAAGACATGACCGTGTCTGTTTTCTGTGTTGTCATTATCATGCTTTATAATGTCTGTCCATTCATCTCATCTCTGCTCTTCAATGGCACTTCACTGGAGGAGTCATGTCATATTGCCTGAGCTACATGATAAACAACTACAGAGTCAGAAGACATAAAATCATAAAATTAACATGTTCAATACAGAAAACCAAAGCAAAGTAACTTAACGTAGCTCACAGATAAAATATGTTTACATCCTGGACAGGGATTATCTTAAGTCAGGACTAGGCCTTAGTTTAATTAGGAAATATATCTAGTTTTAACAAGCATGCCTACTAAAAACATTACTTGTGTGAATTTTGAGGTAAAAGAAAGGGCACTGATGTATTTTAAGATACGTAGAGTTTGGACAGCTCATACCCAGCTAACAGGGAACGTTCTTATAACTTTGGCTAACGTTCTGTAAAGGTGCTCCCAAAGTTATCCAAAAACGTTCTTGCAATAACATTAGTAGAACGTTTCCCTAACGTTATCTGCAATTAATAAACGTCCTTAAAACGTTAGCATTAGAAACGTTTTTATTGTATTGTTAGTGGAACGTTCTACACACCCAAGCATTGCAAATGTTACCATTGTGTATGTAATGTAACGTTCTTAAAACAGTAGCATTGCAAACATTATAATTGCATTGTTAGAGGAACGTTCTGCACACCCTAGCATTGGAAACGTTACCATTGTGTATGTAATGTAACGTTCTTAAAACAGTAGCATTGCAAACATTATAATTGCATTGTTAGAGGAACGTTCTGCACACCCTAGCATTGGAAACGTTACCATTGTGTATGTAATCTAACGTCCTTAAAACGGCAACATTGAAAACATTACCATTTTGTATGTAATATAACATTCTTAAAACGGTAGCATTGCAAATGTTATAAATGCATTGTTAGCAGAACGTTTTACATACCCTAGCATTAAAAACGTTACCATTGTGTATGTAGTGTAACGTTCTTAAAACGGCAACATTGAAAACGTTACCATTTTGTATGTAATGTAACATTCTTAAAACGGTAGCATTGCAAACATTATATATGCTTTGTTATCAGAACATTCTGCACACCCTAGCATTAAAAACTTTACCATTGTGTATGTAATGTAACGTTCTTAAAACGGTAACATTGAAAACGTTACCATTGTGTATGTAATGTAACATTCTTAAAACGGTAGCATTGCAAACGTTCTATTTGCTTTGTTATCAGAACATTCTGCACACCCTAGCATTAAAAACGTTACCATTGTGTATGTAATGTAACGTTCTTAAAACGGTAACATTGAAAACGTTACCATTGTGTATGTAATGTAACATTCTTAAAACGGTAGCATTGCAAACGTTCTATTTGCTTTGTTATCAGAACATTCTGCACACCCTAGCATTAAAAACGTTACCATTGTGTATGTAATGTAACGTTCTTAAAACGGTAACATTGAAAACGTTACCATTGTGTATGTAATGTAACGTTCTTAAAACGGTAACATTGAAAACGTTACCATTGTGTATGTAATGTAACATTCTTAAAACGGTAGCATTGCAAACGTTAAAATTGCTTTGTTAGCAGAACATTCTGCACACCCTAGCCTTGAAAAGTTACCATTGTGTATGTAACATAACGTTCTTAAAACGGTAACATTGAAAACGTTACCATTGTGTATGTAATGTAACGTTCTTAAAACATTAACATTGAAAACATTACCATTTTGTATGTCATGTAATGTTCTTAAAACGGTAGCATTGAAAATGTTATAATTGCTTTGTTATCAGAACATTCTGCACACCCTAGCATGGAAAACGTTACCATTGCGTATGTAATGTAATGTTCTTAAAACGGCAACATTGAAAACATTACCATTTTGTATGTAATATAATGTTCTTAAAACGGTAGCATTGCAAATGTTAAAATTGCTTTGTTAGCAGAACATTCTGCACACCCTAGCATGGAAAACGTTACCATTGTGTATGTAATGTAACGTTCTTAAAACGGCAACATTGAAAACATTACCATTTTGTATGTAAGATAATGTTCTTAAAACAGTAGCATTGCAAACGTTATAATTGCTTTATTATCAGGACTTTCTGCACACCCTAGCATGGAAAACGTTACCATTGTGTATGTAATGTAACGTTCTTAAAACTGTAGCATTGAAAACGTTATAATTGCATTGTTAGCAGAACGTTTTACACACCCTAGCATTGAAAACGTTACTATTGTGTATGTAATGAAACGTTCTTCAAACGGTAGCATTGCAAACATTACATTTGCATAGTTAGCAGAACGTTCTTCATACCCTAGTATTGAAAACGTTACTATTGTGTATTTAATGTACTGTTCTTATAACTGTAGCATTGAAAACGTTACCATTGTGTATGTTATGTAACGTTCTTACAAGGGTAGCATTGACAACATTTTAATTGCATAGTTAGCAGAACGTTCTACACACCCTAGCATTGAAAACGTTACTATTGTATATGTAATGAAACGTTCTTCAAACGGTAGCATTGCAAACATTATATTTGCATAGTTAGCAGAACGTTCTTCATACCCTAGTATTGAAAACGTTACTATTGTGTATTTAATGTACTGTTCTTAAAACTGTAGCATTGAAAACGTTACCATTGTGTATGTTGTGTAACGTTCTTACAAGGGTAGCATTGACAACATTTTAATTGCATAGTTAGCAGAACGTTCTACACACCCTAGCATTGAAAACGTTACTATTGTGTATGTAATGTAACGTTCTTCAAATGGTAGCATTGCAAACATTATATTTGCATAGTTAGCAGATCGTTCTTCATACCCTAGTATTGAAAACGTTACTATTGTGTATTTAATGTACTGTTCTTAAAACTGTAGCTTTGAAAACGTTACCATTGTGTATGCAATGTAACTATCTTACAATGGTAGCATTGAAAACGTTATAATTGTATTCTAAGCATTACAACATTTCCATTGCATAGTGGAATATTCTAAAAATGTTAGCATAAAAATGTATCTTCTGGTGATTTAAATTGGGGTGAGCCGATCCGATATGCAGTATTCATATTAGTCCGATATTGTCAAAAAAGGCCAGATCGAATATTGTAGAAGGGAGTACCCCAGCTAACAATTTTACGTTATAAAAACGTTCCCGGAACGTCTAACGAAAGTTTGGAAAAGGTTTTTTTTTAACGTTCTTACAACGTTAAAAGCGTCCAGTTTTTAAGACGTGGTATTAACGTTAATGTGTGGTTATAAGAACGTTATTAAAACATTCCAATCACCATGATATTATTGTTCTAAGGACGTTTTTAAAACCGTTCTTGAAACGTCCCATTTGCCATTATATTAATGTTCTAGGAACGTTTTTCTTACGTTTGTATCTGGTTACAAAAAAATTCGGTTGAAACGTTCTTGGAACGTTAAAAGCGTCCAGTTTTTTAAACGTAGTATTAAAGTTATTGTTTGGTTTACGTTTTTAAAAACGTTTCTAGAATGGTTCGGTTTGTTGTTATATTAATGTTCTATGAACAAGTTTAAAAACGTTATTAAAACATTGCATTCACCATGATATTAATGTTCTTAGGATGTTTTAAAAACGTTCTTAAAACATTGTATTCACCATTATATTAATGTTCTCAGAACGTTTTTCTAACGTTTGTAACTGGTTAGGTTTAGGTATCAACAAATACTCAAGGTTATGGTATCGACATTGGTATCAGACATGAAAAAAGTTGTATCGGCCCAGCCCTAGATTTAAAGAAATTTAAGTAAATGTAAGGATGAGAAAAATAAAATGCCTAGTCTGATTAATATCCTAATGCTTTTTGGCATAAATCAAAATCTAAAATTTTGAGCTATAAAATGAATTGTTGGCTTTTGCTACAAATTTACCTGTGGTACTTATGACTGGTTTTTGTGATTCAGTCACATTTTATTTTAAGCTAATTGATTATTTCAATGATCCAGTATTGACTCAACTGTGGGGTGGGAAGGCTAATGAATAATCTTTTAGCTTTCCATTTTATAATTTCTATATTGGAATTTTAGAGACAAATATAATTGCAATAACATTTACATACAAAAACTTTGAGAATATTTAAGTGAAAGGAATGTTATTTTTTAAAATATATATAAAAAACATTGTTTATATGAGTGATGTAACGGATTTGCCAGGTTTTTCCCTCACTCACTTCACCAGATCAAAATCACCCAATTACTAATCACGATCACCTGGCACACCTTATCATCTCTGCACCATTTAAGACTCTCACACACAAACACACTGTCCAGTGCTAGCTATGTCTGTATGCTGCATGGACTAATCTGACTCTATCTACCAGAGGCTTTCAGCCATTGTCGTCATTTGTGTTGGATATTTGGATACTCTGGAATACACCTGTGACTGGGTGGTGTGTTTGTGCCTGCTCTTCACTTGGACTTTCATGTTTTACCATTACAATTTACCACAACTTTTAATAAACTGTTTGATTTTACTCTCTGCCTCTGTTGTCTTCTGTCCCTGACAAGTGACTTGAATGTTCCTCTAAAAATGTTTTGAATAATGTTCTTATAACCAAAAAAACCTTCAGCAAAGTTTTTGTAGTTTAATGCAAACGTTAGGAAAACGTTAATATAATAGGGATGAAATATTATAATGTTTTAAAGTTATTTGAAAATTTTTATAACAAGACTGGAACGTTCTAAAAACGTTCTAGTAACGTTATCATAACCAAACAACGTTTATAAAAATGTCAAAACGTAGTTTTTAACGTTCTAAGAACGTTTAGAACATAATGTTTTTGTAACCTGTTACAAACGTTAGAAAAAGGTTCTGAGAACATTAATATAATGGTGAATGGAACGTTTTAATAACGTTTTTAAAAATGTCCTTAGAACATTATTACAACAACAGATTGAACCTTTCTAAAAACGTTTTAAATAACGTTCTTATAACCAAACAGAAACGTTAATACTACGTCTAAAAAACGTTTAAAACAATGTTTTTATAACCTGTCACAAACGTTAGAAAAATGTTTTAAGAACATTAATATAATGGTGAAAAGAATGTTTTAAGAACGTTTTTAAAACGTCCTTAGAACATTAATATCATGGTGAATGGAATGTTTTAATAACGTTTTTAAACTTGTTCCTACAACATTAATAAAACAACAAACCGAACCATTCTAGAAACGTTTTTAAAAACGTTCTTGTAACCAAACAATAACGTTAATACTACGTCTAAAAAACTGGACGTTTTTAACGTTCCTGGAACGTTTCAAGCCAAATGTTTTTGTAACCAGTTACAAACGTTAGAAAAACGTTCCTAGAACATTAATATAATGGCAAATGGGACGTTTCAAGAACGGTTTTAAAAACGTCCTTAGAACAGTAATATCATGGTGATTGGAATGTTTTAATAACGTTTTGAAGCACGTTCTTAGAACATTAACATAACAACAAACCGAACCATTCTAGAAACGTTTTTAAAAACGTTCTTGTAACCAAACAATAACGTTAATACTACGTCTAAAAAAACTGGACGTTTTTAACGTTCCTAGAACGTTTCAACCGAATGTTTTTGTAACCAGTTACAAACGTTAGAAAAACGTTCCTAGAACATTAATATAATGGCAAATGGGATGTTTCAAGAACAGTTTTAAAAACGTCCTTAGAACAGTAATATCATGGTGATTGGAATGTTTTAATAATGTTTTGAAACACGTTCTTAGAACATTAACATAACAACAAACCAAACCATTCTAGAAACGTTTTTAAAAACGTTCTTGTAACCAAACAATAACGTTAATACTACGTCTAAAAAACTGGACGTTTTTAACGTTCCTAGAACGTTTCAACCGAATGTTTTTGTAACCAGTTACAAACGTTAGAAAAACGTTCCTAGAACATTAATATAATGGCAAATGGGACGTTTCAAGAACAGTTTTAAAAACGTCCTTAGAACAGTAATATCATGGTGATTGGAATGTTTTAATAATGTTTTGAAACACGTTCTTAGAACATTAACATAACAACAAACCGAACCATTCTAGAAACGTTTTTAAAAACGTTCTTGTAACCAAACAATAACGTTAATACTACGTCTAAAAAACTGGACGTTTGTACTGTGTAAGAACGTTTAAACAATGTTTTTATAACCTGTAACGAACGTTAGGAAAACGTTCTGAGAACATGAATATAATGGTGAATGGAACGTTTCAATAACGTTTTTAAAAACGTTATTAGACCATTAATATAACAACAGACTGAACCTTTCTAAAAACGTTTTTAATAACGTTCTTATAACCACACATTAACGTTAATACCACGTCTAAAAAACTGGACGCTTTTAACGTTGTAAGAACGTTAAAAAAAAACGTTTTCCAAACATTCGTAAGACGTTCCGGGAACGTTTTTATAACGTAAAATTGTTAGCTGGGTACCTGTCAACCTCCCCTTTTCCCAGGATTTTCCATATTTTACCATTCTTTCCCACCATCATCCCGTTAAAATAATTTCCTGTATTTGTGATCTGGGAGGTTGGATGGGTGTTAGGGTTCGGGAAATTTTCAAATCCCAATGTTGACAGGTATGGACTAGTCTAATCCTTGTCCCGGAAACCACCCCTTAGAGTTTGTGTAATTCAGTACAATCCAAATACTTTAATGGGGTCTTCTCTATCTGAAAAAAAACTTCTGAATCTCAAACGTACTGTCAAGAACATGTGCAGGTCATATTTTACCTCAAAAAGATATTTAAGCCACAATTTTTTAGGACTATTTAAAATTTTTGTGTTTTTTTATAATTAAATTGTACTTTATATTTCAACAAATGTATATCATTCTAATTTCTGTAATGTGAAAGATTACTGATCAAGTGTTTTCGTAATGGTAGTAGTATATTCTTTTAACACTTATTCATTTATACTGATATAAATATCAGTATAATTAATTTACCAAAATATGAATGAATCACCCTCATGCCTTCACACATATGACTTCCTTTCTTTAGTTAAACTCAAACAAATTATATTAATGTTAATTTAATATTGAAATATTACATAGATTTATTTTTGTTTAACATATTATATTTATTTATATTTAAATACTAAGAGTATCACGATTTTAAATCGAAACCGATCGAAATTAAGTCACAACCTCGAACTTTGAAATAAAAAATGGAATTGTCGATGCTGCCAAGCATGTATTGCTACAACTCCTTGAAATGCATATCATAAACAGGATTACTACCTAGTGATCTGACTACGGACAGAACGCAGCTCTCTGCACGTGTGCGAGAGTGAGAGAGGCGCTATTATGCAGCGGGTTATATTTTAAACAAAAGGGATAGTTTGCCTCAGCTCGCATGAAACGCATTAAACTGAACAAATATGTAAGGATTACTACTTTAGTTTATGTTTAGACTTTGGACAGATGCGAGAGCGCATGCACGTGAGACAGAGAGAAGCGCTTATGACACACTGTATTTATTTCAGATGCTAGTCCAAGATGCGCGCATTAATGTGCATGGAAGGAGGTCCTACAAGCTCTCTGCATAAAGTGAAACCCACAAACCCTCATGCGAGGAAAAGCACGCAATGTGCATGTTAATGTGAAACTATAATAATAATAATATTAATAAATAACAATAGCATAGCATTTTTTGTCTTTCAAAAAAAAAGAGTAAAAACCGAGAATCGAATTGAAAATGTAACCGAATCGAGGATTTGGAGAATCGTGACAACCCTATTTAATATTAATATTATTATTTTATTAAAATCCTTTCATGTATCATCTGTTAATAGGGGTCAACGTGACGTAGCTCCAACAAGCGCAAACATTAATCATTAAAGTAATCCAAATGACTCATGAATCACTTCAGGAGTATTAATCCACTGAAGCTAGTCCTAAAATATAACTGATAATTGTGAGAGATGACTTAACATTTTGAGCTTATTTAGTCTCATATCCAAAGCAACTTAAAATGTAGTGTGGTAAATTTCAAAATGGCGGTACATTGATAACATTGAACCTGATTGTTTTGTGTGTCTTGTGACAAAACAGGGCCTGCATCCCAATTCGCCTACTCATACTATGGCCTAAAAGTATGTACTGATTTTGTTATGGAAACTCCACATTTTGCAAATTGGGATGCAGGGATGCGTACACTGTAAATAATTACTGGGTATTACTGGCAACTAGCTGTCAGTAACTTACTGTAGATTTTACATTTGATTACTGTAGTTATTTACTGGCAACAGTTTGTTCAAAGTTAAATGAACATGAAACATTTTCAGTCTTTATCTTCAAATAAAATACATGTTAAACAAACAAACAGGCATTATGACTGGACTTTCTCAGTGAAGTACTTTTTTATTTTTTGCAGTCAGTGCTCTCTGATTAGAGTGACAGCTCCGCCCCATCGCTCTCTTCTCCTCTGCACTCACTCTCTATCTGTGTCACTCTTTCTTTTGGAGCTTCACTCCTCACACATCCTCTCCACCTCTCTTATCTCCAGAATTCTGGCCACAAGGACTGTGATGTCCAGTATGCCGAACTGGATACTGCAGCTTTGGCTTCCAATCCCAGCCCACGAAGCTCTGTCCACACTGCCGAGGACCTTGTTGAGTACGCAACCATCCAGCCTAACTCACACTAACGCATGCCATTGTAGGCTTTTACCCCATGAAGGTACACAGACTGATGCACTCCTGTGTTTCTGTTCCTCTGTTATTATTTTAAGTTTTTAACCCCTCACTCTCTGTCACTGAGCACTGAATTTCCTCTGTGTTTCCTATTTGTGTCTTGTTTTTCTGTTCGTTTCATTTGTTTGGATTTGCTTTATTGCTCTATCCATTGTTATGTTGTCCAAAGCTGCCAACTAACTGACACTGTAATAATGATTCTAACAAAAAACAGAGAAAATCACAGATTACTCACCATTCAGATGGCAAGGATGGCATGTTTCCAAGCTTATCTAACAACATAAAGTGGTCTTAAAAAAACTTTAAGGGCCGGTTTCCCGGACAAGGCTCAAGTCTTGTCCAAGACTACAATGCATGTTTGAGCAGCCTTAATTTAAAAACATCTTGCCCTAACATATCTTAACATACATCAGTGCCATTGTTTTATATCAAGATGCACACCAGATTATTTTTTTTTTGAAAGGTTTGTTTGTAAAAACTACTTTAGTGCCCTAATATAACTAAGGCTTAGTCCTGGATTAATCTAAACCCTGTCCTGGAAACTGCCCCAGGACACTTTTTAAGCCACACATACATTAAATATAAAACTAGGTGGAATTTATTTGAAGAAATGATAGCAAAATCCACAAGCACATTTTTAAAGGAAAACATTTCACCAAAATAAAACATTTCACCTAATAAAACATTTCGGAATGGAGTGGGGTTCAAATAATAAAGAAAAATGTTCAAAAAAGTCAATCAAACATATTTTTGGTTTAGTCTATATTTAATGTGATGCACTGCACTTGTGGTTACTCTCATTGAACATCCATTGAAAATCATTTAGGGAAAAATAACAAATTGTTTATTAGGATACATTTAAAATGCTTAAAATATTTATAGATAATCAGTCAAGATCAATCAAACCCCTATTATTTGCATTAATGCATTTGGCAGATCCAAAGGGACTTCCAGTGCAATCAAGCTATGCATTTTACGTGCCTAGAGTCGTGCACTTGTGACGTCTGACGATTGTTATTTTACATCTTGGATTGATTACATTACTGCACATGATGCTTCATATATTATTTAAAGACTGGATAATGAAAAAGCAACGTTTAATGAAGATTTTTGATGGATGCATTAGTGGACATGTGATTAATCAGGATTGTGATTGCAGTATGTTTAGCAGCTGTCTTCAAATACAGAAGCTTCTTACTGTAATTACAACTGATGAGCTTTAATGATATTGACATGATCACATGTCAGTCTAAAGGGCTGGCCCACTTAGAAGTGTTTGTAATGTTGTTTGTACGTAAAGAAAAAGAAATCATGATTTAGGGGAGGTTTCCCAGACAGGGATTAGCTTAAGCCAGGACTAGACCTGAGTTTAATTGGGAAATAACCCAACAAACATATCTTACTAAAAACACTACTTATGTGCATTTTGAGGCAAAACAAAGGGCATTGGTGTATTTTAAGATTTGTCAGTGCAAGTTGTTTTGAGTTTGGACAGCTCTTACATTTATTTTAGTCTAGGACTAGACTAATCCCTGTCCGGGAAACCGCCCCATAATGTTACAAAATTACACATTTTGGATCCATAAATAAAAATTTTGGTTTATTCAATTATAGTTGGTTTACAATATTATTACAGTAAAAAACTAAAACACAATGAACTTAAAATAATGCGAACAGATGACTCCAGGCCGAATCTACCCCGGAGCTGCTGACTTTGGTATGGATCCAGTACAGATCCGGCCCAGAGTCATCTGTTGTATGGGTATGCTCACAAGTCTTTGAGCTCGAGTCCAAGTCAAGTCTTAAGTCTCATTGTAACAAATAAAACTCTTATAACAAATAAAGAAATGACAAACATTTATAAAAAAGAACAAAGTTGCACATTAAGTAAGGTCTAAAATTAGCATTAGGGAAAGAAATCAAAATAAATGGATAATAACACTTTATTGTACAAATTAAATATTATTATTATTATTATTTTTAGAGCAACAGAAGTGATTTTCTGCTTGTCTTGGGTTGTTTGATTAACATTAATGACACAGACTTAAGTAGGTTAATTGAGGTTACTGTCTCTTTAAGAACAAATAAGCCCAGACTGGCTTCTGACTGGTTTCTTAAGACATAAACAAATGTTTTTTTTTTAGAAAAAGAATACTGTGAGATCATTTTGTGTGTATGTGCCCTATCAAGAAAAGAAAGATTTTATGTTGGCTACCTTTTGAAACACTTCTCTCCATATGTGCACTACTGAGGGCACTTAAACGCGTGCTCACACACAGGCGGAGGGTGAATTCCGAAACGGCGCTTCAGGAAGAAGATGCAACATAAACAGTCGCTTCACATAAAAACGTTATGTTGTTTTTCATTGCTCTATTCAGCGAATGTATGTTAATGGACTACAGGATGACACACAGTAGCGCAACTCTGGACCTGACTGGAGCTGGACCGGACACATTTAACCGCATGTGCGTACAGAAATCTGCTCACTTAAGCGCCTTTTTACGGTTCAATTGTTTAACCATTTAAACAATTGCAAGCCTTTGAAACACATTAATGATAAACTTACCCTATTTAAATTGCATATTAATCCCCGAATCGCATGCAAGCCGAACTGCAGATCTGTCACAGCACTACCCAAAGCTTCAGATGAATGGCACAGCAGCGAGCGTGCAGTCGATATGTATGTTCACGGCCGCGCGCACGGAGCAGATCCGTCACGTGTTACGTCGTGGCCAGGTTGTAGGTAACGGGGGGAGGGGAATAACAGCGAGCTCATCAGACGTTTCCTAAAAATAAACATTGTTCACGAGTCCCGCGGCTCGAGTCCGAGTCTAAAGTCTTTGAGGACGAGTCTCAAGTCGAGTCTGAAGTCACTGTGAGTGCGACTTAAGTCGCACTCGAGTCCGATTCTCAAACTCGAGTCCCCATCTCTGGTATTTCAAGAAATATTCATAATTCCTTTCCCCTGAATATTTAGATTATTTATCCTTGGTCTGATGAAGCATTTAAATAGTTTTAAATGAAAGGCCATAAAGGCTCTTTCTACTACTGAGGGTTATTTTGCAGTAAATAAAAAAAATGCTGTAAAGTTACTGTTCAGGTGATCAGTGTTGCTTTGGTTAATGTGGAGCCTGTTCAGCTCATTACTGCTCTCCACAGTAATGAAGATAAATGTTTGCTTTTGTGGAGAATCATATGCATTCAATAATTCACATAGAGGCATTCACAGATTTATTTTATTACTCTTTGTTATTATATTTTTCAGTAGATTATATAACAGCAAGTTTATGGTATTTAACTATTTAAATAAAGTCTATGGGGTAGTTTCTCGGACAGGGATTAGCTTAATCCAGGACAAGGCCTTAGTTTAATTAAGAAATATAACTAGTTTTAACAAACATCACTTACTAAAAAATTACTTCTGTGCATTTCAGGCAATATAAAGGGCACTGATGTATTTTAAGATGTGTCAGTGGAGATTGTTTTCAGTTTGGACAGCTCTTACATTTATTTTAGTCTAGGACTAGTCTAATCCCTGTCCGGAAATCCGCCCCTATATGATCATCAAGTTAAATGAACTTAAATATTATGAAGACCCATGTTAAACTGAGTGTCAACCGGATGTGTTCAGTAAACATTAGGGGTGTAACGGTACGTGTATTCGAACCGGACCGTTTCGGTTCAGGGCTTTCGGCACGGTGCACGCGTGCACCGATAGGCCGAATGCATTTTGTGTGCGCCTGTGCGGAACATAATACGTGCGTTTCCGCACGAACATATTAAGTGGCGGAAGTCTCCGCGTTCAGCGCAAGTCTTCTGTCAAACATATAACATAATTCGGCCCGCAGAAAGATTTTTATTTACTTAGTTGTATATCCGTTTGATTATTGGTGTAAACGTTTACGTGTCATATCTAAAAGCGCATGTTAAACGCGTGTCAACGCGCTGCTTTGTTCTTTCAAAAGTGCGTGAGAGGATGCACGTCTTTCGTTGCTACGCATTCATGAGACGCGCTTTCTGTGACAGCGAGAATAAGGAATGCGTGATCAGATTTTTCATCTGCACATCACGTCAATCATATCATTGTCACAATGCGATCAGCTGGTCGGGACAGAGAAGAGCTGTAACCCGGGCTTACTCAGTTGTTACTCAGCTACGGAGGGGTTCGTTAGTAAAGTCACAGGCAGCTTACATTGACGACACAAGCAAAGATTAGGATAAACGTGCAAAAGATCAAAGATGGCTATGTATGCAGCTCACTAATCTCAAAATGAGTGTATAATAAGTATATCATCATGTTGCTTGCTATGCAGTTACACATAGAGCAGTAATATTATTTTTTATACAGAGATGGTACATAGCCAATTCAATACTGTGAGTTAAACAATCCAAAATAAATCAAAACAGAAAATTTTTGGTGGCAAAAATGTAGGCTAATAGTTCATTAATGTATTCAGGAATTGAATTTGTTAGTTCAAGGTTTTAGTAGAAAAAGTTTAAGAGAAGGTTAAGAAAAGAGTTACCTTCTGTTATAAAATAATGTAAAAAAGAACTTTGCAGTAGTATTTTATTTATTATTTTTTCATTTTATATATATTTTATATGTTATATTTTAATAAAAACTGTTTAAAAAAAAAGTGTAAACAAATTGTAAAAAAAAAGTTATAGTAATAAACAACCTGCAGTTTAATGTTTGCATTTTTCCCTTACTGTACCGAAAATGAACCGAACCGTGGCTTCAAAACCGGGTTTCGCACCGAACCGTGATTTTTGCGTACCGTTACACCCCTAGTAAACATAGTAGAGTTTTTAGTGTTAATTAATAGTACTAACTGAATTGTTATCTTTGAAATTCTGTTTTGTACGGAAATTATACACATATTAAAAAGCAAAAATGATCCGCTACATGATTTTACATTTCTTTTGGTGTGTAAGTGTGTATTAGTACATGTTAACAAAATGCAAAAGGTACAAACCCCAAAGTAAACGATGACACGAGTTATCATCGCCAATGTAAATCTCTTTTCTTGGACTACAACAAACACACGGATTTTAGGCAATAGTTCACTTCCTGGGCCTGTTGACGTTAGTGTTGTTTTTGGCAGCCCTTTTAGTCTTAGTCTTTTGGACAAAAATGCTTTTAAGTTTTAGTCACATTTTAGTCACTTATAAACTTGATAGTTTTAGTCAAGTTGTAGTCGCTGAAAACGCAAAAGATTTTAGGCAAGTTTCACAAAAAGTATTGGAAATGGGCTTAGGTTTGACAAGTAGATACATGTAAAACCTTAAGCTTACCATGAAATGTGTCACAAGCCGAATGTCAAGTAAAATTGAATGTAGATGATATGTTAACAGCGTGACTTGTTAGTTACCTTTAAAAAAAAATATTAGCGTGATTAGCCTTCAGGTGCCACTGGAGGTTGGTGGTATTCTTCCCACCAAGTTTGTGGCCACATTTACCGTCGTCACCCAATATGCATTCCGTTTTTCTTTTTGATGGATTATACTGAAAGTATGTCCATAAATCATCTCGTCGTTTCCGTTTATTGGCGTTGCCGCCACGGTCCTTCGAACTCGCCACAGCCACAGATGTGGTGTTGTTGTGTGAAATCTGGTGCGCGTGCGCAGCATGGCGGCAGCCGGGTGGTGGGCGTAAGTGAGACTGTATTGACCCAAAACAAGGATAGGGAGCGATTGCATTGCTGTTACTTTTAAGCTAAAAACAGATTTCATGCAAAATAGGCAGAAATGACTGCCGTTATGAGCGTCAGACATATAATCATTTTCATTCCGTCTCGTCAACGAAAACTCGAAAGCGTCTCGTCATGTTTTTGTCACCTTGGAGACATTTTTAGATAGTCATCGTCGCGTTAGCATCATAAAAAATAGGTGCGTCAACGAAATAATTTTGTTATCGTCATTGTTGACGAAAACAACACTGCTTGACGTGGACACGATGGTCATTATCATAATTCGGCTTACTTCTGACTCACGGCCTGTAAGTAGTCTATGTTTTCATATTAAAATAATTTACTACTGACTAAAGAGTAGCACATGTTGTTTGTCATTTCTACAATCACAAATGCAGACATGGTTTTATGTTTTAAAGCTCCCATTCTTGTGCAATATAACGTGTTCATTTTTCACGTGTAAAAAACACTGTATTTTTCACATAATTTACTTATATGTATACCGCTGTTTTCACTCCCTCATTCAGAAATAAGTAACGAGTTCTGATTGTGTAGTTTGTCTATTGTGTTGTGATTTGATAGCAGCTTAGCTCGCCATTAGGAGGTTGACCCAAAATATTTTTAAAAGCGCCTCTGAACTTTAAATGAAGCAAATCTATGAGTCTGGCACCCTATATGCATAGGTTGTGTCATTGTGTAATTATGCACAATTGATTAAACTTTCAGAAAGGTATAAGTATCATACAACTTCCTTGACTAATTGGATGCATAAGATACCCGAAAAGACTTAATTTACAAGAAAAGATACAACATGTCTAGCCATAGAGCTTCCCTATGCTGATCTAAGGTCAGTTACTAGTAAATATACATTAAGCATATACTGCATACAATAAGTTAGGCTTTTTCCATTATTATCCAGAAACATAGCTACTGTATATACTGTACTTTCATCCTTTACACATTTCTTGTCTTCTATTTGGTTTTTCTGACCTGGGCACCTGATGTCTAAGACCTTTATTATTATATCTCTCATCTTTGCAACATCTAATGACCCTGCACATTTTCGGGGTTCTGACTCTGAGTACAATGTGTTAAGTTGTGTTCGACAACACATGGCTGTATAGATCATCGGTAGATTAAACGCATGTTAAAAAAGATGGATGCATCATGCAGTTAGCGGTAAAAACCTGATCACGCAATCTGTTTTTGTCCCACCCTCACGACCGTGAAACCTACCTTCCATATGCATGAATGAAAACACGTTATTCAATTTCCATCACTGCACATGCACCAGCAGTACAGCGCTTTTTGGATCAATGAGCTTTGTACAAAATCCATGCATTTCAGGGAGGCAGGACATAGGGAACCAACAGTAATGTACGGTACTTGGAAAATAATGTGTTTTTTGAACCATAAACCACACAAACACATTGTATTACACCATAAATACACAAAATTAAATAGTTTTTAACAACATAATAGGTGCTCTTTAAGATATTTTGCATACAAAAATTATTTAATTTCCTTAAAGTCACTTTAAATAAAAAAAGTTCCAAAATCTAACATCTACACTTTTTATCTTTAACATTCTTTTATTATGCTTGCTCGGTGGGTTTCAAAGAGTCCTTTTAACGTTATCTCCACTGTGTAAGATAAACATACAGAGGGGTGCAACTGGGGCCTGCTACTATCCCAGCATACAGGAGATTCCCCATCAGTTCAGAAGCTCATCTCTTCTTGTTTCAGATAATAGCAGCGTGAGGATAAAGAAAAGCAAAAAATAAAGAAAAATATAGAAAGAAACACAATTCTCAGGGGTAAAGTCTGAACGAGTCAGCTTTACTGTTAAAACAAGCAATTAATATCACAGCATGGAGTTCTCTGAATGTCACAACTGCTGAGTAGAAACATGGTAATGTAAGAAAAATAAATAAATAAACACACAGCTTAACGAAAGACTTTATTTTATGTTTTAATAAGCTTTTTATACAGCTTATGTAAAGTTTAATGCAAAAGAGAAACAACATGAATTAAAGATTTAGTAGTTGCTGAAAGTGATTTTGCAAGGCTGGAAAAGGTGTACTAGTAAAAATAATGACGGTGACGGATTAAAATTGTGCCATGGTACTGTATTAATTATGAAAATGTATTATTATTGTATTGCATACTGTGAAACTTAAATGTGTATTTTTTTTTAATATCAAAGTACCATTGTATGGTGAACATTTTTAATAAAAATACTTCCCTGTTAAAAGATGATTAAAACATCAAGATTAAAAGCGATGTTTTTTAGGGTAAAAGTTATCCACTTATGTGCTATTTGCTTTGGATAATAAACATTTATAAAAAGAAAAATTCATGTAAAGTGGTTCACAGGACTGGAAGTTTCATGTTGGTAACCAGAAACAGTGAAAATGATCCACTCACTCAACCTGATGGATTTTCTTAAAGTCTTCTTAAACCTTTATTTTGAAGTTTTAGGTTATCCATCCACCAAAATTGCCGTAGTGCTTTGAAGTAAATGTGAATCTTTGAATACATTAGGCAGTCATTAGGAACTACATTAGGAAAATGGAGTTTCTTTTTCAATGGAAGGACTGAGGTGTATTTTCTCTAATTGCTTAAATGATGCAATTACATTTGCTTTGAATTGCAATTTCCAGCTGTTTTTATTTTCCATTAGTGCTTATTAACATTAATGAGATTCAATTTCATTTGTAATGTCATTCAAGAGCAACTTTGGCCTTTAAAAATGATAATTGCCTCTTCGGCGTATGCCTCAAAGAAGGCTATAGCCATTTGACCTGTATTACCATAATGATTAATGACTGACATTCTAATATCTGTCATTAGAGACCAAACTTGTTTTTATCTCTGGTCCTGTCCAAGCACTTATTTCTCAAAACTATGAAAAATGTACAATTTGAAATTGCTGTATGCCTTCTAAAGGATTATATTACAGTGGCTTTTAAATATTATGCAACAGACATCTTGTGCTTTGTTTTATTCATCTGACGTCATCCTCACTGAATTTTCCTTCAAGCGTTTTGTTGCAAATCCTGTACTGATCATATTGATATAACACAATGCATGGATCCCTGTTGTGGGAATTTAGAAAAAGGTGTGTAACTGTTTTATAACCTCAATACAATGTTTACCACCTAAATCCTGATGCCAATTATAGATGAGGCTAAAGCAGATTTGTCATCTAACCGATAAAAGGTTTACATTATAACCCTGCAAGTATTAAAAGTACAAGAACAGTTTGCCTTTACTATCTATCCGAAAGTTTGACATAACTTTAGCATTGGAATGCTGCGTGTGTTGGGGAGGATAAAGGAGACAAAGAATTTCAAAAACTGAATGACACTTTAATGAACTTTGTAAATATTCAGGCTCAGACACACTAAACAACATAACCAAAATATGATTGAACAACGAAAGAAACACAGAAAGAGAATATATAGGAGAGCTGATGAGGGTAATGCCTGACAGGTGAGGATAACTGCAGACAATGGACAGGTGAGGGAGTGTGGAGGATTATGGAAAATGTAGTTAGTCTAGAATAGATGAAGACAAACAGAGAATAAAAAGGGAAACGGGTAGGCAGACAGACAGGGACCATGACAAGCATGTATAGCATATGTTATTAGGGTTACAACTGGACTCAATTTTTTTATGTAAGTTTGTACAATGCAAAATTTTAAGGGATTTTTAAAAGGGACCATCTTTATTTATGACCCCTATTGGGGGGGGGGGCAAGAAGGCCATTGGGAAATGTTTTCCAAACATGTTTGCGCCATATCATGTAAATCAGATATTATTCCTAATTTGCACCTTGATTAACAATTCAGCTTTGTTTTATTATGTAAAATAAATTAACATATAACTTACGCCTTTAAATGTAAAAACATGCTTAAAATTACTTTGTTGAAAGAAATATAAATTTCACTTTAAAAAAGATTGGGTCAACTTAGAAAAGTCATTTACCTAGTTATCTTAATTTTTTATGTTGTGTCAACTGATATTTTTAAGTTCAAATAACTCTCTAAATTTTAAGGCAACCAGGTAACAGAATTTTTTTAATTGTACCAACAGTGTAGACGATCACTAACATACTGTGCATTAAAGGGGGTCGCACACCGGACACGCAGCTCAGCGCCGCACAGCGCCATTCTAAAAAAACAGAACACATTGTTTTCTTAGAGTGGACGCACACAGGCCCCACTATGACTAAGGACACTGCTCAAATCCCTGTCGCGCCACTCACATAGTTTAACAATAAATTACATCATATTTGTCCCAAATTGTTACTGTGCTTTCACACCGCCACCGGCAAGAGCGTCAATAAAAGCTCTGACTGCCCTACTAGCGATGC
Organism: Paramisgurnus dabryanus; assembly: GCF_030506205.2. Lineage (NCBI taxonomy): Eukaryota > Metazoa > Chordata > Actinopteri > Cypriniformes > Cobitidae > Paramisgurnus > Paramisgurnus dabryanus. The sequence goes on along the minus strand of NC_133345.1, from coordinate 39,798,274 downwards.
TATAGAAAAGGTGTAGTGCTCTGACGCTCCAATGCATTCTCTGGAATCCTCTCAAGCGGAGGTTTCCGCCTTCCGATTGGTTGCCGGCAAACCGCGTCATAGCTCATTACCATAAAGTTGAGCTGATTTCAACTATCCTAGACGCTCATGCTGTACATGACGCGCCACGCCGCTGGCCGACTGAGCTAGCCACCGGCTCTCATTGAAAATTAATGACTTCCGGCTCATTTAACACTCTCACCGGTGGCGGTATGAAAGCACAGTTAGCGATTAACATTGGCTGCTAATGTATATTTAGCATTTGAAGTAGATGCTATCTGACTAAGCTGGCGCTATTTAATTTGCACTTCCGGTCTACGATACCTCCGAGTTGTCCTAGACGCCGACTCTCGGCGCTGGCTTCGCATCTGGTGTGGACCCCCTTAAGAGTACTTAATTATGGTACATTGTATAAATAAGAAAAACTGGTTGGGGAAAAATTTGATGAGAAATAATTGCATTTTTAATATAAAATTATTTCTTTTAGTTTGCATGTTTCTAAAGGAATGTCTCATATTTTAATGCTGGAAAAGGTGTACTAGAATATTACTCAGATTTAGACTTCTATCTTTAAACTCCAGACACATCGGATTACTGATGAAAAACTTAAAAATGTCAACTAACCTAAAATATATTTCATGTGATAAAGTAATAGCCAGCATAAGCGTTTCTAAAATATTATAGCGTTTTTAATATTCTCACATCTAGTTTTTTGCTAGTAGGTTGTGTATACGCCTGTGATCGGAACATGTTTTTAATTCTTTCGAATGCGCTTTTAAAAAACGTCACCAGCTCGTGGTTATTTTTTACACCCGGCGCCAAGTGCCCAGAGTTAAACATTTTCTAAATTTGGGTGAAACGCTCAGCGTCCAATCACAGTGGAGGAAGGGCGGGACAAATACCACAACAACCAACGGTGCATCGTACAACAACTGATAAACACAACAGAAGTATCATGGCAACCAAAGCACTTAGCTGAAGATACGTTGGCAAGCGCCCACAGTTGGCGTCCAACTGGCGTTTTAAACTAAGCTGAAATGCTTTGGTGTACACGCCCCCTTAGTCAATATTCTTCCATAAAGTTTTTTGCTACCATATGATTTAGGGGGTGTGTACACCAAAGGTGTTTTTTAGCCGTGCTTAAATGCTTAGTCTCAATTGCCATGAAAGTTCACTGCTTCAATCTATTGTGATCTATTGTCTGCACACATTTTTCCCTGGCCCAAATGAGTCTTCTTGCCAGAGTTTAGGTTTTGCCTATTTAAACACACACTGCAGTGACCTTTACCGCTAGAACAGGTGGAATTATAAATGATGTATCCAGTAATTATCCTGGAAGAGAAGAAGTTTAAAAATCTCATAGACAGAATTTGGAGCACGGATGCAGTGGGCAGCCCAGGGTAGTCCTGTGTCCTTGTTATTGAGCTGCAGAACAGATGTTCTTAGATGAGAGATGGCTAATGATGACAAGTTCATTACTTGGCTGCTTATGCTGTTGTTCAGTGCCATGGTGGGCGTTTACTGTTAAACTGTGCTGTAGAAAAGTTATCGAGCGTCTTTGGAATTTGCCAAGAGAATTAGTCACACATTCCACTTGCTTAACTCCTGCGTTTGGCATTGTGTGCTGTATTTACTGTAGTACTATACTGTTTAATATCTGCAAGATCTGAACTGTGTATAACACACACACAACTTGGTAAATAACAAATTCATGTTTTTCTTGGTGGAAAATTACAACAACCCATGTGGATTTAATCTTATTTAAGCAGTATCATATCCAAAAATAAGCTTTCTCAGTTTTACAGCATTGAGATCTTTTACCATTATAATGAGCAGTTTGAGTTTACATGCATGGTATACTTTATTGTTTGTTGAAACAAATGTAATTATCAGATCTGCACTGATTTCTAGAAATACCTAGGCTAGCTATTACTATTGCTCATAAGGATTAAGGATTTGAACTAACCTTTAACCTTATGTATTGAATTTCTGCTCTAGGCATGAATGATACTCCAAATTGTGTGGTTTACTGAGTATAAGTGTGCGATTAGTTTTCTAAGCAATAAGGATTATTGCCTATTTGACAACAAAATGGTGAAAAAGATCCTGTAGGCCTATTGAATGGGAGATTTGAGCAAAATCTAGGGACCAAGTTGTATAGTAAGTCGCTCATCAAAATGTCTGCCATATGCATTAATGAAAAAAGTAAATACATTCTGCAAATTCAATACTGGTAAAAACGTAAGGGACCGTGTAAAAAGTTCACACATAACGAACCCACATTATGACTGATGGCAATTGTCAAATATCATTTCATAATGTCTCACACAACTCAACACTGTATCTCATGGCTATTCTCAAACTAAGTTGTGGGTCCCCCTTTGGGGGTGGGAATACTGGCAGGGATGCCCCATTTGCATAAAATACATTACAAAACACATTCATTTATCATAACGTTTGTGTATTTAAACCTCTGAAAAATAAGGCTACTTACCAACAGCACTACATTGTATCATTTAATGTTTTGTTTAATTCAAATTCTAAGTTTGAGATTGTTTTATGTCAAGTATTTTCTTTGAGGGCGGCGTTAATTGGGGCACCCTACTAGGCCTGCACGATTAATCGTTTTTAAACCGAAATCCCAATTTGGAGGCGTGCGATTTTTTGAATCACAAGACCTGCGATATTTCGATCCAGATCTATCGAATGTAACAATCATCTAGTACGCAGTTTTTGACAGTTTGCTTCATGCGCATTTTACGTTTGATGCAGTTTAACCAGTAGAGGGGACTGTAACACCCAGGTGCTGACTGAACGTCAAATAACGCTATTTGGAAAACATGAGCGTGAACAGCAGTTCAACTCCCCAACAAAGTGTACAGCCCTATGATTTCCGCGATGGGGAAAACACGGACAGAATCACGAAATCCAAGCATAAACATGGAATTAACTGCACAACGCAGAATGTCATGGATTTTGGCAAATTTTGGATTCAGTCATTTTTAAAACCCATTATAACTCATTAATCAGCAAATAAAAGGATAGAAATGTGCGGAAACATTTCCCTTTTTTGTCTAAGTGAACATAAACAGCTGGATGTTTATTAGAATATTGAAGCAGAGCAGTTTTAAAGCTGTCTTGGGTCTTAAAGTGACAGTAACCTGGTGCTATGTGTCAGAAATGTTCATTAAAAAAAAATTAGAATCACTTAACTGAACAAGTATCTGCAGCTCCACATTTAAAATGGTACAGTGAGGACTGTGCAGTGTTTTATTTTTATTTTTTGCTTATGTTAAATCATAGATTCTAATAACTAATATATTTACATTTATTACAGATGCCTGAAAAGTAAAACAAGATGAGTATAGTCCTGTGATTAAAAGAAAAAAAAATACATTTTCTTTTCAGAAGCACTGTTGTAGTGACAGCCAAAATACACTGACCTATATGTTAATTTAAATAAAACTTTCAATAAATTGTTGTTAAATTATATTCTTTTAATTTTCTTTGATTAAAAAAGTGTGTCTGCAGAAGAGCAAAGTCCTGCAGACAACTTGGTACAGTGTTTAAAGGGGACAGAGAATGAAAACCCATTTTTACCTTGTCTTTGTTGAATAATGGTAGTCTACCCGCATTCACAAACATACAAAAAGTGCTAAACATGCTAAACATCTCAGTCTCATAGAAATTCCTCTTTTAGAAATGTCAGCCAGAAAACGGCCCAATCTGAAAAACTGATGCTTATGACATCACAGGCATCTAACTGCCCCTCCACTTTAAAATAATTGGCTACATTTTTGAGTGGCAGCAAAGTCAGCCAATCATTAATGAGATTGCAAGTTAAGCCAGTATGGGGAGCCAAATAGGTGCAAAACCACTTGTTTAATATCCCCCACCCTAATAGAGCTATCTGAGAGAGGTTTTAGGAAGCTTCTAAAGCATTACAGACCCAAACAAAAAAAATTTGTCTACATGTCACATCACAGAACAAGGATAAATACCCCGTTCAATCATTCTATGTCCCCTTTAAGAGGTTTTAAATAAACAGTAGCAGAGCATCTTTCTTTGGTGCTGTTAAAACCACCACAACAAACCTGGATGTAGCTCTTTTATTATATACGAATAAATCGCATTTTAAATCACAAATCACAATTTTGATTAGAAAAATCACAATTAGATTTTTTCTCCAAATCGTGCAGCCCTACACCCTACACAAGGGGAGTATGAGCATGCCGAAAAGTCTGAGAACCACTAATACAGAAGCCTTAGAAATAAAGCTTTTTTGGGTTCATGACTTTTTCCTTTCCCACAATGTCAGTCTAATACCGAGCCCCTAAGGTGACATTGGAGTAAAAAAATCTAAAGTTTAGTTTCATGTGCTCACGTGAAACTTTCATGTGCTCACGCAAAACCTTCATGTGCAGAATTGTTTTTTAAGTTTAGTTTCGCGTGCTCACGTGAAACTATCGCGCGCACGTGAAACTTTCGCTTTCACGTGTGCACGCGATAGTTTCAGGTTCAAAATTGTGCACATGAAGGTTTTGCGTGAGTACATTATGAAAGTTTCACGTGCGCACATGAAACTAAACTTTATTTAATTTTTGCTCCATGTCCCCTTAGGGGCTCCGTAGTCTAAACTAATAGCTCTGGCAATATATTTTTTCCTAATTGGCTGCACGTAGTCAATTCTATATAACTGAGTGCAGATAGCCTCTCGGTTCCGGCCAATTTAAAAGAAAATGAAGCAGTGTTTTACATTGTCAAAGAAGCACTCAAAAGTGACTGACAGATAAACTCTGAATTCCACCTTTTTCAAATTGGGTACGAAAAAGAGGTCTATTTCAATCAGTACATATTATTTGAAAGCATTTTCAATCAGCATTGTAACCGGCTTTATGCAGAGCCACTAGATAGGCCAGAAGGTCAACGTCCTTCTATGAAGATAGCGAAATAATTGCTTTGGCAAATTCAGAAGTTCTGGAACGCCGCAAAGCTGAGACGGGAGACTCATTACATTGTCAGTGGAGATAAAAGAAGCCCATTTAGGTCAAATTCCCTAAGGTGGACTATCGGTCCCCATTCGCCTACCTCACTGTTCAGGGTATCACAAAAAGAGACTTCATTCGGCCAGTGATTTTCATTTAGATTTGAGGTGCACATTTGGTTCAGAAATATCTTATAATGTACGTGAGGAAAGCGCTGTTAAAATGGTCCACCAAGTTCATTTGTAGACCATTACTTGTGCTTTTAAAGAAAACAAGGTTGTTTTCAAAGGAAGCAGCTGTTTTTATGTATGCGTGTGCATGTTTGTTTTTGTGTACGTCTGAGAATCACAGTAGTCTTGTACAGTAATATCAGCACAAAACAAAAGCTTGAAATCAAAGTCTAGTTTGCTAGCATGTTAGTTCAGCTAACATTAAAGCTTCAGCCTTTTTCTTTGTTTAATTTCCCAAGGCAACAAATGAACCCCCTTAATTCTTATCTGTTCACTTTAAATGCGTATAAACATCGTTTTGTTTTTCTTTTTTCAACCAGAGGGGCTATAGAAGCACTGTTCTCCACAGTTCCCCCTAAATGAATTTTAATTATATTCAATAATAATTAAAAAACGTATTTGCCCAATTATTTCCCTTTTAAATCAGATGAAGAAAATCAACACTGCTAATGAATGAGTCACACTTCTAACTCTGTGTTTTCTTATTATTATTTAAATATTATAAAGAGGTCAGATTTGTCTTGAATATTGTATATACACAATTTTGGCTTTTTTTCTCAAGAAGTGCAATGACTACTGTTGTTTAAACATTTGGCTTAAGGCTAATCTCACTTAGTCTGTTTCCTTGGCAACCAATTAAATAACATCATAATCAATAAAGACATGCAAATCCCTGGAAAATAGCAATATTTATCATAATTATTTAAAACCAGAACACTTGAAAGACATGTCTTAAAGCACAATATTCAAACCAAAGATTTTCTCTTTATTTACTTTTATTTACTTTTATTTGGCATCAGACTGCAGAGATTATGCATAAAGACAAATGCAGGAGATGACGGGAAAGCAAAGAGTTATTTTAATACCCTCAGTGTTATCAGTTTAAATCACATTAGGCCTTATCAAGCATCTGATTATAGGCAAGTTTAAAGCTAAACAGCTCATTCATTTTTTCTGTATTTATCTAGAGGGAACTTTTACCAAAGGCTTGTCACTGAACACAAGAGCGTAATGATTTTAAATAGTTTGTAACTCTGTGCTCCAGCTTGAAGATTTTTTTATCTATTTCTATTTATCTATTTCAGTAATAATAGCTTTCTAGTAGAGATGCACTGATATATAGGCCAAAAATCTGTCGCTAAAAAATGCAGAAATATGTATTGCCGTAAAAACTCATTGGCAGAGTAGCGTTTTCTCTTAATTGATGAGATAACTTGTCAACGGCGGGAAAAAAACGTAATGGTCATTATAGGAATGAATAACATTCAGAAAATTAAATCTTCAGAATTTAGTTAAAGGGGCGGTGAATTTGTCGATTTTATTGTTTTATACCGTTGTCTGATGTCTACTTATGATGTTCGCGTGTTTTTTACATTCAAAAACATCAAAAACAATAAGTAATAGGCTATTTTGTAACATGGATTAGTGGCTCTCTGGAGAAAAGCTTCGTTTGAAGGGGCGGGTCGTATTGAAGACCTGGACGTAAACACCCACTGCTATGATTGGACGGCTTCATTCCCCGTCATTACATGTGGGGAAATGTTATAAAAACATTAATGTGTAAAAATAGCAGCCGAACACAAATATGTTTGAGCAACAAAAGATTCTTGGTGCTAAAGATGATACACATAAATGACAATACGTATAGTAAAGTAGAAACAAAACTTTAAACTCGACGTGACTAAATTACCGTAAACAACACAGTAAGCGCGCATCAGAATCTAAACTGCGGCTGGTAAGTCCTTCCTTATCACTAACTTTGTATATTTCTATCGTTATATTACAGTCGTATTGTTAAGTGTTGAACCTTTATTAATCGTTTAATGTTTTTAGTAAATTAAAACAGTCAAACATATGTGTTAAGACACGGTTGTAACAACAGACATATCAAGTGATCTCTTCTAACAAAGCAATAGTGAAACGCAGTAACTTAAATAAAGTAAAATGTTTTACTTACTGTGTAAACGTAACTGCTGTGTCATTTTTGTCAGATCCAATATTATTGGTGCTTTTAATCACAGTCTCTCTGCAAATCCAGCATCGACTTGCTTCTTTACAAATGAATCCGTGGTACACAAAGTAATCAAACACTTCCCATGCGAGCTGGAACTTCTTCAAAAACAACCTTTATCCACACATTCCTAATGTTATGTTCCGAGCCCCCAAATGAAAGTATTCAGCTTCTGTGTTGTTCCCACGCGGTTCTTCCACAACCCAAGACTCCGTTTCCATGGTTACTCTATCATAACAGATCACCGCGTCAAAATAAAAGTCTCTCAGAAAAAATTTATTTAAAAGTCATTTTGGTTACATTTGGCAATCTTTAAAGACATGTTTACTGATTGTTGAGACACACGTGTGTCACGCGAAGCTGTGGGCGGGGCTACAAAAGTGGTCGTTGTATTCTACTTTGACGTCATATTACTCCGAATTCCACACTTGACTGTAATACTGGCTTGGTGCCAAGTAGCACGGACGTTTTCAGTTCTGAAACTTGCAGGATGTTCATTTAACTATGATGACCTCTTATATAACAAATTATCGAGTTAAAATTGAGTATTTGATTCACCGCTCCTTTAATACAAGTTAATATTACCACCAAACTTTCGGTATTACCATCGGAATCAACGGATATCAGTCTGAATAATGGCTATCGGTATCTGTGGAAAAATATACTATCGGTGCATCTCTACACTTTAATCATGTTTTTCTGATGGAAAAGTTGTTTATTGAGTAAACATCAATTTCATGTTTAGATAAGTCATTGTGTGGTTTACAAAGATGATCTGATATATTCCACATGATAACATCCTAAACTGTATATTTTTGATATCCCAAGCATGATCCTGTTTTGTTTCCAGTTTCAGTGTCAGTTTCCTGTGCGCTCAAAGATGTCTGTGACATCTGATGAATGTGCGATCAGATTCCCAGCAAGCATTAACCAAAGACAATGAAATGATGGACCCATTATAGTCCAGCTATGAGTAACCCACTTCTACCCTAAATAACCTTGAATTTAGTTGCATGCCATTTTTGCCAAAACATTTTGTAAGATATATGATATTTCATCATGTACTGTAAGCAAAATCAACAGGTGTTCAAGACGTTCACTTTCATTTCTTTCACATGTTCTAAGCATAAACTTATCGTCTATTCTTTGGCTATGGTTAGACAACTATCAGACTTTCACTGACAGCCCAAATTTTGCCTTGTTTTAGCCAAAATTGCTTGTTGGGTTCTTTCATACATTCATCTTTCCATCTCCACTCTCATCTGAACCTCATGTGTCAAGCTTGTGTCCTTCACTGTCATCTATAAGAACAGAAGATGGCCCAGGGCTGAGCCCTGGAGAACACCATTCAGCATTTATTAAAAAAATGTTCCTCCTTCTATCATCATACTGCTCACAGCATGGGAATCATCATTGTCGTCGATGTAAAGATGCTTGGTAATTATGCGTAAGTCACTTTCCATTCCCTTTCCATTCTCCCTCTCACTTTTTCAATTCCCATGGACATGCATACAATATGTACAATTTGAAACTATGCACTGTAATTTACTTTAGGTTTAAGTGTCTGCCAAATACATAAATCTAAATGTAATCAATTGCACAACATACTTGCAGTGCCAGTATGGCAGAATTTAACTTCTCCATCTTGAATCTGTGTGACTGTATTTACTTTAATAACAGATAATCCTCACTGACCACTTGTGAACAGATCTCTCCATGCATGCAGGCCTTATTTCGTGCCTGCCTGTCTCTCATTTATTTTGTCCCTCCATACTGTGTTTTCCATTACCTCATTTCACACACATTTTGGCTTCTGACTTGTATCCTATCAAGATTTTTCAGCAGTTACAGACTATCATGTGGGTCAGTTGGTTATTGGATTAGATTACCTGATCTGCTGATACTCATACTCAATGTGTACTTTTTTCAGACTCTTGAGGGTTGTATAATCAGACTGGACTAAATGAGGACACTATGGGGCTGGTTTCCCGGACAGGGATTAGACTAGTCCTAGAATAAAATAAATGTAAGAGCTCTCCAAACTCAAAACAACTTGCCCTGACATATCTTAAAATACATCAGTGCCCTTTTGTTTTGCCTCAAATGCTTACAGTAATGTTTATTAGTAAGGCATGTTTGTTAAAACTAGATATATTTCCTAATTAAACTAAGGCCTAGTCATGGTTTAAGATAATCCCTGTCCAGGAAACCAGCCCTTTATGTTTTAAACGTGAAAAAGTGTTTACTGCCACGTCAGGGTCTGAGCAGACGTACGCACTATTGCTTGTCCAATTGCTGCAGGTTTTGGAAATATAAGCCGTTCTTGCTGCTTCAAAAGGATTTGAACATTGACAGACGCTCTTTTATATGCCGATGACATTAGTTGTGCATTGTTTAAAGGTGGAGATCTAAATCCTTGGACTGTTTATATCTAGAGTTTTCAAATGGTGGTCTGCAAAGATACTGTTGGAGGTCCACGACATTTTGTAAAATAATTATTTATTATTTTATTTGTTTTTATTTCATTTAAAAAAATGCTAAAAAACAATTCTGTCAAACAATATAATGGTGCAATATAATAATGTTTGTCGACGTCAATATTAAGAGACATTACACATTGTTAGAATATTGTTTTTATATTAAAGGATCCCTGACAGGTCCCTGGGATAGAAATGTTTTACACCCCCTTCTTTATTTTAAATATTGTTCATATATATTGCTTGACCTGCTCAATATGTGTGTAATTTACTTGCAGTGTAATATCAGTTTATCCCCCTTCACTGTTTGTTTTTATTGTGTTGTTTCCACAGAACTCTGCAAACGAAGAGCTACCAGCCCCAGCCGACCATGTGAGCTGTCACCACCCGGGCAACCAGGAAAAAATTGTTGAGCCTCCACCCCCTTCTGCCTACCCACCTGTTACCCTCCTACCCCACAACCCTTACACCCAACACCCTACTAACACCCCAATGTACACCTTCCAGCCCAACTCTGCCCCTTCCGCCCCCCGACCCCCTTTCAACTACCCGAAGGAGCAGTCTGTCTAGATCTCGTGTACAGGATAGCCATTACGAGTTACTCCTGCAGAGAACAACACCACCTTCCTCTTTGCTGTTGTCCAACGCTGGCCACATCAGGACACAGACGGTCTCTCGGACCGAAATAAAAAGTGTCAGTAGTTTGTTGACCTGAAACCGTGTGTGTTGTGCACTGCATGTTTCACAACAAGGCTGTGGTTAGGACCCCTTAGTCTTGTGTTGTAAAGACCTCACTATGAAACCATACCTCACAAAAGCACACCTCACTTCTCCAAAACACAGGGTATTGGCCTTTGCTTTGCATAAGATCTCACCTTCCTTTGTTTCCATACTGCCAAGTGTCTGACCATTTAACGTATTTAAAGGAACAGTTCACCCAAACGTGAAAATCCTGTCATTTATTTTCAATAAAACACAACACGCTGTTTCTATTGTGTGAAAATTCGCATGAGCAAAATAATTTTTGAGTGAACTGTCCCTTTAAGATTGTGTCACCTTTTTAACTGTTTATTCTTTACTATAGTGAACATTATGTTTAAATGATTGTCACAAATGTGTGTGTTGCACTTACCGCAAAATGATATTTGCTTGCTTCTTGTTGTACATGCTTGAGTTGAGTGACTGTTTCTTATTTATCTCATGTCTTTTCGTCAAAACATCAGGGCCAATGTCCACGACAGTCATACAGTGAATCATTCTTGCATTTATCTGTAAACAGCGGGCTACTAAATGACATCAGAATAATATTCTGCCATTACAATCTGAATTGTGAATGTTCCCAAAAATTGAAGGGCTCACTTATGCTCGTAAGATATCATCTCAGCGTCACAAGTAAAATGATAATGGGAACGCTGTCATCTTTGCTTGTGGTAACCAAATAAACAGAGCCTGCCATATTTGCTTCACACAAATGTTTACATTTGGCATCATCACAGATTAAAATGAATAAACATCCGCTGTTGTCATCATAGTTTGAAGCGATATACAAATATGTACAATCTCATGTGTCAGTTTAGTTACTCATTCATTTTATGTTAAAATATAAAGTGTTTCATTTCAGTTGCTGCTGTATTTATTTTGTAAGTGTTTTCATGCAATTCACATTTTTGCTTTATGGTTTAAAAACTATTTTCAGGTTGAGTTCGACTGGATACACAAAATGTTTTGCAGGGACAATCCGTATATTTCTTCCTTATCAAGCTATTTTTGAAAGATATTCATATGTTGATGTATGTATTTTTTTAAAGAATGATCCTCAGCATACACTTAAGCTTCTTTCAAGTCAGATACCATATAAAGAGTCAATAGAAAATCAAAGCCGCCCTCTTTAAAACCTCAACCAGACCTCTTTGTATAATGAGATCCTCTGATAAGAATGATGCTCGTATTGTTAGGCCATGTCAACTGTATAAGCTGGAAAATACAAAAAAGTTTGAAAAAATATTTGTGCTAAATGTTTGTGAAAGTTAAAGTGATAAAGAGACACCCTTTAGTGTTATTCAGGATTGGTTTTGGAAATGTAATCATTTTGCTGTGGTTTCTGGGATATGTAAAGCTACCTGCCATGCACATCTTTTTGTCTGGCATTGATTTCTGTCTGTGTTCTTGTTGTGTAGCATTAGAATCATCTGTGGTTCCTGGGACACTGTCCCTATGTCAAATATGTTTTTTTTTTTTTATTGGTGACGCTTGTAGTATTATTAGTATTATTATTTTAGTATTGAAGATCATTGTTTGTAGTTTTTAGTTGTCCTACTTTGATAATTTTCAATTGTAAATTATGTTTCTTATTATTATTTTGAAACTGTGAAATTATTTGACTTTATTTCTACGTTTGCAATCCTGATGATTTTGTTTTATACATGTGCTTTTTTTGTTGATATTTTCTTACACTGTGTATACAAATATATCTTCATGTTTGTAAAGGAAAATCATCGTCTCTGTCCTCGTGAACATGAACGCATTATATGTGTCACTGCTAGTTATTCTTCCATATGTGAAGCATTTTGACTTTTTTGTCTTTTTTACATGGGGAATACAGTATGTTTGATGTAAAATTTAACTTTGTGTACCAGATGTGTGAAACAAAACTCATGCAGATGAACATTAAACCTCACAACTCTAAATAATATCTCTGATTTTATTCTTTATATTCTTTTGATACTGTTACTAAAGCATTATATATATTATACTTTAACTTAGAAAAACAATTTTAAATTGTTAATTTTAATATGTCAAGTTATGTCAACTTATCACAAGTCACAACTGAACCCTTTCCCCGCCATTGACGAGTTATCTGGTCAATTAAGAGAAAACATTTGCATTAAAAAATTGTGTTCCTGATTAATTTTTATGTTAATCTGCAATACCGTGATTATCGCACTTATCCAATTTATGAAAAAAAAAATGAAGCCAAAACTTTTTTTTATAATTTTAAACTCTCTGTATGTTTTGATAATCATTCTGAATCTGATCTCTAACAAAATTCCATCACAAAAATGCAATTATTTCAGCTTTTTGCTTAAAAAAAGAAAGAAACGAATTTTAAAGAAAAACACCCATATTTAAGAGTTTATAAACAGAGAAAAAATATAGATAGGATGAAACGTCCCCCCCTCGTTTTGTTTGTTTGTTTGTTTGTTTGAAAGCAGAGGGTCTGTTCTTTCATTTGATATATTTGTATGTTTATATATTTTTAGTAGAACATTTTCCTGGAAGGCATTTTGTAAAACTTTTGTAAAAATCACAAAAAAGCTGGCGGCCAACTTTAAAAAAAAAATGGCTGGTGGGGAATGAGTTAAAAAAGTAGATTGAATTGACTTACATAATTAAGATGTTTAAACTTCATGCAGCTTATTTGTTACAGTAAAGCTACACTCTTAAAAATAATAGTCGTAGATATTAAAAAAAATATTATCTGTAAACAGTGGCGGAACCAGAGGGGTGTCCAGGGTGCCATATCAAATTTAATGCTACTTTCAATCCCTCCAAAAATGAAATTCCCATTAATTGCTGTGTTTATTTCGACGGGTAGCAGCACAGCACATTGTTAAATACAAATATGTGGCTTAAATGGACAAATGTCCAGCTCTCTTAGGGCGTACTCACATTGTCCAAACCAAACTATGCCCCAGCGCGATTGTCCCCCCCCCACTCCCCCAGGTGCACGCACTCACACTGTACTTTTATCGATCCGAGCCCGGGCACGCTTTCGTCATTAAGATGTGATTGTTTTGAAAAAAATCAGGAAGTAAAGCTCTTTCTTAACACTGGAACCCACGTAATGATAAGTCTGTGTTTTTTATTCGGAGTCGTTTGGTGCGCGATTATTGACAGCCCTCTCACATGTCATCATATAGTTTATCTGTCACGTGTGCAGCTCGAACATTCACGTAACCCCGCTGCACGCATTAAAAGGTTTTTACAGAGGCAGATGAAGGTAAGTGGTCCTGCAACTGACGTCTTCGCCTTTTGAATCGCGCTCACACCACAGCCTTCCGCACCTGAGCCCAAGTGAACCGCACTCCAGCCCACCTCTGCAAACCGGCCGGGGCGCGATTAACCAAGCACTTTTTGCATAGCTTAGCACAATCCATTGAATCTGATAAGACCATTAGCATCACACTCAAAAATAAACAAAGAGTTTTAATATGTTTCCTATTTAAAATTTGACTCTTCTGTAGTAACATCATGTACTAAGATCAACAGAAAATTAAAAGTTGTGATTTTCTAGACAGATATGGCTAGGAACTATACTGTAATCCTGGCGTAATAATCAAGGACTTTGCTGATGTAACATGGCTGCAGCAGGCCTAGTGATATAACGCATGCCATTGAAAGTAACCAAGGGGACTATTTTCGTGCAGTGCGTAATATCCTAAAAGTAGTAGCCTTGGCCACCCCATTAAAAAAAAAATTCTGCTACTGTCTATAAAACCTTCTTTTATAAAGAACCGTTAAAAGTTTCTTAAGAGAACCAAAAAAGGTTCTGAATGAAGTCTGAATGGATGTTGTCTGGTTATACCTTGTACACCTATATGTTGTCTGAGTGGTTGAGTCTGGGTGCGCAAGATGTGCCATAAAATCCTGTAGCATTCTGTCATGCTTCATGGGTACCTGCTGTAAAATAGAGCTACTCACTGGAACAGCTGAAATATTTTGAAAACAGCTGAGATACTGTCACACTACTCAAAAATGCTGTGAAGTTAGCAGATAACCCAAATTTACTGTGAAATATTCCCATACTATATTGTATAGCCCAAGGGTGATAAGAGTAGATATAATACTAAATGTACAGTATACAGAAACGGTGTGACGTTTGCTGATCATTTCTATTTCTTTTAGCATTTGTTAATATTTTAAATTATGTTTTTGCTATTTTATGGTATTATGTTTAATCCCAATTGTGTTTTAAACAGTCAGTTTGAACCAACTTTGTAGAGTTTTACAAACGCCAAGTCTTCGTATACAGACATTCTGTAATATATGCCAGTGCCAATTTATGCCATTTTTTTTGGGTGGACATTTTACAAGAAAGTGAATAATTTATATCTCATTAACTGATTGACTTTAGCTGTGTATAAAAATATTTAAAATGAAATCTGAAATAAAACATTAGGAATTGAAAACCGATGCAGTTTTATGGCTCACAGGGCACAAATTCTCATCTGATTGGAAAGCGGGTGCTTTTTCTCTGAGGCTCTGATGTGCCATTAAATCCATAACAAAGCAGTTTTTTCCCCTGTGACCAGCAGTGGGGCGGGCATTGCCAGACATCAGTTCCCTCACTGATTGAGAATTTGGTAAATCCCACACAGTATAAATGAATCCCTGTCCCAAATCGCCTCTAATGTTTTGGTTCATTTTGACAGCGGACAGTTGCTTTTACTGCATACTGATCCAAAATATTTCTATACAAATTCAGGTCTGCTTATCCAGGATTTTCAAAGACAAGGCTTAGCTAAAGCCAAGGTGAGGCCTTAGGGGGCGTCCACACCAAAGCTTTTGGCACATATGTTCAATTGTTTTGCAATGGAAGCGCTGTGCTTTTCAAAACAGCCAGCAGCTGGCGGATTTTTTTCCGCACTGAAAGACGGCGCTTGGCACTTAATACGCATCTACATGAGACTGGGTAGGTCTGGGGGCAAATTTTACAAAATGATTTAGCTATTTAGAAAAACACAAATTAATTGACAACTAATATTCAATATAGCTGCTAATAGTTAAATACTTGGATGTTTCAACCTAAATGTCTTTTGAAATCTATAAAAATTCTAAAACAAGACTTGATAAAACCAAAATGGCTTTTTATTCAAATATGTTGACTTTCGGGTCATATGATGTTTTGCTCTCATTTCTTTCCTTTCAGCAGACTTAAAGGTAAAGGTCTTTTTTCAATCAGTAAAAAAAGACTCATCTTAAACCCATGAGAATATCCAAACTTGTCTGATAAAATACTCTCTGGAATGAAAACCTCCCTCCACCTTATCCCTCATATCTCTGAGTAGGAAGAGAGATTATTGCTGTTATTGTTTACAACTAGACTATTGGTTATTGAAATTAAGGGTGAGGGTGAGCCATTACTAGGAAATATGTCAACACAGACAACTGTATGATTACGGTAGACTGGGAAACACAAAAGATATTGTGACATGACAGTGTGAAACGTTGAAAAATTCATATATATTTTCAAAAGCATTCAGGTTTCAAGCTATTTCAACATCTTGGGTAGACAAAAAATTCTAACATCAAAGAAACTGATACACTGTAAGAAAAAAAAATTACAAAACTGTACCTTTTCTGTCACTGGGGCTGTACTCATTTAAATATATACCTATAAATAATTAAAGGAAAAATATTAAACCTTAAATAACTGGTGCAGTTTTTTTGCCTAAACTGCACTTTTTACTCAAGTTTTATAATCAATTAACCTGAATACCAGGTGCAGGTTCATTTATTTGTAGCACATTTAAAAACAACAGATGTTGACCAAAGTGCTTTACTAGACACATAAAATCTAAAAATGTATAAATAAAAATAAGAAATAGGTCAAATTGATTTTAATCAAGACTTGGGAACAACTAGTTGAAATCTTTGCACAGATCGTAAAGGCCTGGAAGAAGTATATAGTTGAAGAAAATCACTAATATAACCTGGTGCCAGTCCATTTAGGCCCTTAAAAACAAATATTTCAAGTAAAGGAGTAAAGGAACAAATGTCAGTACATCAGTATGATAGCCTTTTTAAACCAGGTCACACATTTCTGACTCTGATAACTACATTAATACAATGACTGCTCAGTAAGACAGCAACAATCACATTAACACAATTGGTGATGACACCACAGTAATTTGGCTAATCAACAACAATAAAACTGCAAAGAGTGAACAGGTGGCAAATCTGTCAATGCAACGCGAGGAGAACGACCTGTGAACATCTGCAAACAGTCAAGCTCATCACAGATTTCAGGAAACACGTAGGTGTCACAAAATGGTGAAAATTACACAGAAACTGAAAACATTGGAATAGTTTCAAGAAGGCAGCACTTTTGAATGGTTTCCTGCATTTTTTGGTCTTTCAAAGCATTTTGTATTGCAGCTTAAACTGCACCAAAAGTTGAATATTCATTAACTTAAAGGATTGATGGTATTTTTAAATAGTTGATTTGCTAATTTAGAGTTGGGTTTTAAATGTTTTACTTAGATCACCTTCATTAACCCAGGGTTTGAATTTTTTAAGTTTGTGTTACAATCTAAGTAGTTTAGTTTTCAGTGTCTTCTTCGAACAATCTGTACATTATTCTGCTTCACTAGATATGTTTAAAAGATGACTTAGGTGTCACACAGCTGGCTGATGTTCAGCAGAGATACTGAACTGGCTTTAAAATGCAATTCTGTCAGTCCAGTGCGCCTCTACCCCACTTGTCATCCTGACAGCTTTTAATAAGCATTAATTACAGTAATTAGTAATCCAGAGCACAACCCTCATTATATTACACTTCCAAAGTCATTACAATTTAGCAGGACATTAGACAGTCACTGACACAGAGCAGGTACAGGAACTTGGGAAGAGGATTTGGAAGAAGATCTGGTTGAATGTTTCAGCCCATTTGGCAGCCTCTTGCGGTCAGATCCACCTCCAAGGGCAGATTCAAACATTCACCCATATCCTAAATGAAGATATCACCACTACAAAGTACAGTAAATATGGATTACTCCTTCGGATTTGACAGTAGAATTAAGGAACATCTAGCAGGGGCCGCAACCAACGGCTCAGTCCACAGCTCACCCCTCCCTTTCGAAACGCATAGAGAAGCCATGGTAGCCCACAGGTCAAACATGCACTCTAAAAAATGCTGGGTTTGTTTTAATCAAGCGTTGGGTCAAACAGGGACAAGCCCAGCCATTAGGTTAAATAAACCCAGAAAATTTTTATATTTGACCCAACAATGTGTTGAAACAACCCAGCATTTTGCGTTAAACCAACCCAGCATAGGTTAAATTACAAAATCTAAAATGAAACCAAGATTTCGGATCTGGAGAGAGGTGGTTACTGTATGGCCATCGACAGATAGAGTGAAATCTTGGGAGGAGGGAAGGAGTGATTTGGGACAGATGATTATGATTTTCGATTTATTGCAGTTGAGTTTAAGGAAGTTGGCATTCATCCAGGATTTTATTCCAGACAGGCAGTTTGTGATGGTTAATACTGTGGCAGGAGTGATGGATCTGGTGCTTAGGTATAGTTGTATGTCATCTGCGTAACTGTGGAATTTTAGTCTGTGATTATGAATGATAAATCCAAGGGGAAGCATATACAGAATAAACAAAAGGGGACCTAGCACAGAGCCTTGAGGGACTCCGTGATTGACAGGTATGGTGTGAGACATACAGTTATTGATGGATATGAATTGTGAAGTCTGATACGCTGTGGTTCCCGTAGTTTGCTGCATTTACGTCAGGCATGGCTGATCACGTGGCTTTGCTTGCTTTATCACAGTAAACATGATTTGTAAGATGTAAATAACATAAAAAGTGAATTATACTGTTTTGAATGTCCGTGTATGAGCATGAGTGGAACTGAAGAGGCTTACAGCATCTGTTTTTACAGGAATAAAGTTTAACATAAGAATATATTCTTTAAATACCAATGTAATGGGGTCTACGTTTTTATCCATTTTATTTTGATGAACATGACACAACAAAAACATTGCGACAACATGAAAAGAGCTTTAACTGTTATAAAAATACAGATTTGTGAGCATTCGATGATACTATAGAAACATGACGGCAATGGGTGATAAAGGGAGATTAAAAGATGCTGATCTTTTTTCTGTACAACTTCGCCATTCTCAGCAGCAACATGCTTATTGTCTTGCTAAATTGCTCCATATCTGCTGCATTTAGTCTACATTGTACAAGAAAAATGAAAGTGTGGTGACATAAACAGACTACAACAAAGCTGACAGAACGTTGGGTTAATCGCAGGCTAAACTCAAGAGGTTTTGTGCAAAATCCTCCTACAGATAAGAGTCTAATTTTCAAACGCCACAAAAGAAAAAAGGGTCAAGAACACATCATCATATTACTTTAGTTCAAGCAGAAGCTCTTTGTTATGAATTGCTTGTCTTGTGAGGTGAAATCTCTGCCCTTGTTCAACACAGGTTTTAATAGAATTATCCCTGCTTAAGAAAGATGTGACAGGGAACCTGGTTTTATATTTCAGGACAAAGTTTTGTCTTCAGGCGGTGTGTAGCTTTAGGGTGTAATATGCTTACTGCAGAATTGAAAGCATGCAACTTTTTTAACTTCATCCAAGTTCTTGGATGGCGGGAATAGAGAACAATGCCGTGAATAAAACGGGGTCTGTTGTCTTAGCAGTTGTAGGTGAGACAGGGCTCTTTCTGCACATTGTTAATCTCATTAAACTAAAGTTAATTGAAACTCAACAGCTTCAATGTCATTCCATCAAAATGTGCTGAAATCTTTAATTCCAATTAGTTTAAAAACACAATCCACTTAGGTCAGTGATTGATCCTTTCTTTCGTCTTAACAAGCCTCAAAAGATCAGCCATTAACCAGATTTATTTAGCAATCTGCAAGTTCCATTTTGGTGAGAGTGTTAATGAAACATTTAAGGCCCTTTCACAAGATGGCACGCCAGCTGCAGCATTGGCCACGGTGATGTGTGCCAGTCAAGCATTTATATAAATTAATTATAAACTCAACACTTTTGTTTTTCCAGCCATTTTTCATCTAAGACTTTAACTATGCACACAAAAGTCCCTTTTCTCTCAAATATTGTTCACAAATCTGTCTAAATCTGTGTTAGTGAGCACAGTCCGTCCACCTCACATGTGTGGCATATCATGATGCTGATTAGACAGCATGATTATTGCACAGGTGTGCCTTAGGCTGGCCACATTAAAAGGCCATTCTAAAATGTGCAGTTTTGCTGTTTTGGTTGGGTCTGAAACCTGGTGTGACCACCATTTACCTCATGTAGTGCAGTGGTTGTTGATTGTGGCCTGTGGAATGTTGGTCCACTCCTCTTCAGTGGCTGTGCGAAGTTGCTTGATATTGGCAGGAACTGGAACATGCTGTCATATATACCGATCCAGCGCATCTCTAACATGTTCAGTGGGTGACATGTCTGGTGAGTATGCTGGCCATACAAGAACTGGGATGTTTTCAGCGTCCATGAATTGTGTATAGATCCTTGCAACATGGGGCCGGGCATTACCATGCTGCAACATGAGGTGATGGTCGTGGATGAATGGCACAACAATGGGCCTCATGCCTTCGTAACAATGTCTCTGTACATTCAAAATGTCATCAATATAATGCGCCTGTGTTAGTTGTCCATAACATATGCCTGCCCTTACCATAACCCCAATGCCACCATGGGCCACTCATTCCAAACTTTGACATCAGCAAACCGCTCACCCACACGACGCCATACATGCTGTCTGCCATCTGCCCTGTACAGTGAAAACCAGGATTCATCTGTGAAGAGAACAACTCTCCAAAGTGCAAGATGCCATCAAGGATTTGCCCACTCAGGTCAGTAATGACAAAACGACAACAAACTGCTGTCTGGTCAAGACCCTGTTGAAGATGACGAGCGTACAGATGAGCTTCCCTGAGATGGTTTCTGACAGTTTGTGGAGAAATTCTTTGGATATGCAAATCGATTGTTGCAGCAGCTGTCCAGGTGGCTTGTCTCAGATGATCTTGAAGGTGTAGATGCTGGATGTGAGCCCCTGGGCTTGTGTGGTTACATCATTTGTATATTGAAAAAATAAGCTTTCCATTGATGTATCGTTTGTTAAGACAATTGGTATCATTCACTAATAATTGCGTAAGTTTTTCGTGTTTATACGCACACTTGAACTTCTCATTAAAACATTCTGCCTAGTTCACAACATGAATTTGTTCTTATACTTGTTCTTACATTAGTGAATTTGTAGTGTTTTACATGACCGGCCGCTTGCATGAGGTTGGGTATTTGCATAAAACACACCCAAACCAGCTCCAAATAAGGGTCTTCATAGCGCAGTGCTAGTCTACAGAAAACTTTAGAGCAGTTTGTCATAAAAGCAAAAGAGCTCGAAAAAGAAATTCATGATCATATTTATTATCGGTAAAGTTACATTTTGCTTTTCATTTTTTATTTGGGAGGTTTTGCTGTCGCTGGAGGAAGCCAGTGGTGTCCACCGACCGGAGGAACATTAAATAAGTATTGGATGTGTTAACAAATATGACATTTAATTAATATGACAGAGAAGCACATCTGTATCTAAAATAAAACAGACAGGAGATCAAGTGACTGACGTTTGGACTTCTCATTACATTTACATGACGTTTACATTAGGCATTACGCAGATGCTTTCATATAGAGATTTAAAAAAGCGAAGAAGGAAAGCGTGAAGATTTGTCATTACACGCATCTTCTTTATATGTGTAGAAAAAAATAAGTAGGTAATGTATAATTATAGTAATGTATAATATAGAAAATATAATATCAAATGTAATCGTGTAAATTTAATATATCAACATTAATATAAACATTATAATTATAGCCTAATATATGATTATAGTGAACGTGATTATTGTGTACGAGTGGTTTTAGGTTGGGTTCTTGATTTTTTTTTTTTGTATATTAGAAGACATTTTGGTAACACTTTAGAATACGGATCCATTGTTAATGAATAACTACACAGGAGCAAATCAGTAATGCAGTATTAACAATCTAGTAACTACTGTCAACTAACAAGGAACTCTCATTAACAAACTGGTAAGTAATAGTACACAGATGAAAGTGGTAGTTCACTATTAACTTATCAATAACTACTATTTTTTCATACTTCCAAAAGAACTATTGTGAAGTTTTATAATTCATGCAAACTAAACGACAACTAATATAGGACAAATGACTAACACTACATTAACACGTTTACTACTGTAAACTAATACACAAGACTGTTTACATTATCAATAGGTAATAGCATACTTGTTTTCAGGAACTTATAGATTCGTCAACCATCTAACTTATTAAATGCCATACATACAGTGTGTGCAAAAGACAAAGTTTCGTGATATAGTCACGTATTTTTTTGATTATTTTTTCGTGATATTATCACGAATTTCCGCGTTTTTTTGTGATCGTATAACGAATTCCTGTTTTCGTGTCATTATCACGTATTGGTTACTCAACTGTTTTTTTCCTATTTTTAAACCATTGTTGCTTCGGTATTGGTTGCGCCTAGTAGGCGTGGTTATGCTGAAGTATCGAGACTCGCGCGTTCGGAGAGAAATAACGCGAGATCCGCTGTAGCAATGGAGGAAGGTACATGTGCTGTCTTTCTAAAGTTTGTAATATCACAGATTGATGGCATAACCGGTGAATAAATAACAGAGTGATGAGCGAAGAGAAGTTTTCGTGTTGGATTGACTACAGGTGGTGTATGATTGCATCGGAGTTCGCGGATATATGACGAGCCTCAATGATGTGCCTCAATAAAGATTGTAAGTCACTCTTGCTTATTATTCGGTCTTATCTTATTATCTAAAGTATTGTTGGGTATATTGTTGTAAGTATTCAGATTGGATAACATAGCTGCAATGTTTTATATATTTATACATCAGATGCGTGTCTCACGTGTTTAACGTTAACCTTTTAAGAGCAATATTATAAAGTAAGTTAACGATTCTTACAAATGGCGCTTTATTTGTTTTATTCTAGAACCACATCACACACACACACCGACATACATAAAAATCCCGGGTGTCACCAGCAACAACAGAATATCATCGCAATGAACTCCAATCCCTTCATTAATAAAGCAACGCGTCTGAGGAACACCTGTTCAACACGTGAGGATTTCCACCATACTGAGGAGCATCTCCATTTCAACACAACGGGTTACATCAAGTAGACATTCCCTGAAACTATTGGGACTTTGCTATTAATCACTGATCTTGCTTTTTATTATTCATTACCAGATCTCCAATTAATATTTTTTTTAATCTAACTTTGTTATTTCTTTATTATTGTTAATGTTGTTATGCAGGATTACACTTTGTTTTGTTCATTAATTTGAATGCTTTATTATGCTCAATGATTCATATTTTAAATATACTGATACACTTGAGAAATTGTACATTGTGACTCTGGCTCTTTACTGTCCTCGTGGTCCCTGGGCATTGGTTATTTGCCCTAAGGTGATTATTACCGGAATATTAAGTACTGTGCATTGTACAGTCTGCCAAACACATATATTTTTTTGATAATAATTTTATAATCACTGTTTTATGTATGATTTGAATAAGTGTTCTAAAGTTAAGATCACAGTAACACACTAGTAATTACTTTAGAATGATGTAGTAACACTTGAGTCATTAGTAGTGGGTTACCATAATCTTCACTTTAGAATACTGATCCCAAAAAATAGTAATTAATCTAGAATGGTGTAGTAACACTTGAGTTATTACTAGTTGGTTACCATGATCTTCACTTTAGAATACTGATCCCAAAAAATAGTAATTACTTTAGAATGATGTAGTAACACTTGAGTCATTACTAGTTGGTTACCATGATCTTCACTTTAGAATACTGATCCCAAAAAATAGTAATTAATCTAGAATGATGTAGTAACACTTGAGTTATTACTAGTTGGTTACCATGATCTTCACTTTAGAATACTGATCCCAAAAAATAGTAATTAATCTAGAATGATGTAGTAACACTTGAGTCATTACTAGGGGGGTCCATGATCTTCACTTTAGAATATTGATCCCCAAAATTAGTAATTACTTTAGAAGGATGTAGTAACACTTGAGTCATTACTAGTGGGTTACCGTTATTCATATAGTAGTTAATGGAAAGCTCATCTTAAAGGGGAGAATCTTAACCATTTACAGACTATTCACATATGAGCTTCGAGCCATACATAAAACATATTTTTTGACAGGTAAGAAAAAAATCACTGTATAGGCATTTGGATGGTTGATGAATCTATAAGTTCCAGTATTCTTTCAATGAGAACAAGTCTGCAATTACCTATTGATAATGTAAACAGTCTTGTGTATTAGTTTACAGTAGTAAACGTGTTAATGTAGTGTTAGTAATTTGTCCCATATTAGTTATCGTTTAGCTTTGCATGAATTATGAAACTTCTCAGTAGTTCTTTGGGAAGTATGAAAAAATAGTAGTTACTGATAAGTTAATAGTGAACTACCACATTCATCTGTGTGCTATTACTTACCAGTTCGTTAATCAGAGTTTTGTGTTAGTTAACAGTAGTTACTAGATTAATATTGTTTAATTACTCATTTGTTCCTGTGTAGTTATTCATTAATAATGGATCCGTATTCTAAAGTGTTACCGACATTTTGATACAAAAGTTTTTGTTGAATCACGATTTTTTTGTGAAAACATCCATACGTACATCACACGCATAAATTTGTGTGTACGCATGCTTGGTGAATGAGACCCAATATTTGGTCGCGAGACAACTATTTGAAAATCTACTTGAATCCGAGGATGCAAAAAATCTAAATATTGATAAAAATCGCCTTTAAAGTTGTCCAAATAAAGTCCTTAGCAGCACATCTTACTAACGATAAATACATTTTTTATATATTTATGGTAGGAAATGTACAAAAAATCTTCATAAAACTTGATTTTTACTTAATATCCTAATGATATCCTTTTTTTTCATGAGAAGCAACCTGGCTTTCCTGGCTAGAATAAGAACTGTAAAACAACCACAAACGTCAGCTTTAAAATCTTAAGACATTTGAACAGTGAGAACCCAGTGTTGACCCACACATTGAATACAGCAGTTTGTTTAACAATCAATACATGCAGAATACATCATTTGCCGCTCGCTGAGAGGTTGCAGGTGAGCCAAGCTCTATACATTTAGTCTAATTTGCTTTTTTAATAACTTTTTGTGGTTGTAGCTCACAGGTCTGTTGTCTAAATGTCAGCAAAAAGTAAAAACGATTGGATGTTGGAGCGTGTCACACGAATCGACATGTCGAAACATCCCTGTCTAGGGCATCATCTGTGACAAGGGTAAACAGCTGAGGTAAGGGCAAGAGGAGAGAGAGGGATTTTTGTATTTTGTAACATTTTTCGACACCATTCACTGCATCCTAGGCAGACTTAATGCATGATTTTATAGTTCCTATATGTTTGAAACTTGTTTTAACCTAAGTTCTGCAAATATGTTTTTAAAAATATATTTTGTCTAACTCTTTCTAGCATTTATGGGTTAACTCTGTCAATAAAGAAACTCTGTGTATTTTTGAGGATTGCTCTGAATCTAATCTCAATAAAAAGTCCTTCATAAAAACGCAAATTTATCAGTTTTTTTTCTCAGAATTTTGTATTTTTAAAGAAACCTACCCATATTTGAGAGGTGATTAAAAGAGAACAAATGAAGATAGAAATAAACTTTTTTTGGAAAGCAGAGGGTTTGTTTTTTCATTTGATGTATTGTATGTGTATATATTTAAAGAAGAACAATTTCTGGAATTCTGGTATTAAACTGGCTGGCATCTTTTTTTAAATGTTGGTGGGGAAAGTGTTAAATCTATCTTTTACACTGGCAAAAAGACAATCCAAACATTGGAAACAGAAACAATTTTAAGTTCTTAAAAAATAGATATATTAAAATCAGAGCCGATCGGCCCTATACGCATACTACGCAGACTGCATAGGGCCCCGCAATTTATGTAAGCGTGTTTTACAGCGTGTGTTACTGTTTACTGAGATGACAACATGAAGCGGAGCTATCCATATGGCCATGAAAAAAGAAACAAAATGAGAGTTAAACCCGAGAACAGCAATCAGGTAAACTTGTGTTCTCTTCAAGTTTGATGTCATGTCAGCAAGAGCAAACAGTAAAGTTAAGTTGATGTGATTCTGTCTCTCTCTATCCGATTTGCTAAATTAGCTGTCTAGTGTTGCCAGTGCATCTCTTAGCCTGTCTGTTACACAACAATTTATTGTGTGAATATTTGCGTGAATAAACGCTCAAGGGCAACGGTGCTTATAAACGAAAATGCGTTGCGCGTGAATTTGCGTTCATATGCGCGTGCAATCGTTCACGAAATGACGCACGCTTTCCAGCAGCAACATCTGTGTGGAGACCATAACAAAAATAGCGTGATAACACTCCTAAATGACAACGTTAATGCAATATGGAAACCAATGGATTTACATTGTAATGGGTATAATGCCAATGATATGGTCAAAATGAATGCACATCCCTCAGTAAATAATAACCATCAGGGATCAAGTATTGCTCTTATGCATACTAAAAACAATTATACGGTATGGCAAGCCATTTCAGCTTTTATACATTCACATGATATGGATTTTTAATATCAAAAATTCAGTTTTCACTACTTAAAATATAAATATTAAGAGTGTGATTTATAGTAGTAACCATATTTTGTATGTAGTTGTGAGAGCAGTGGGGTGTCAAGTGTGAATGTGTGGCAAAGCTCACGGGTCATGGCTCACGGCCCGGTTCAGGTACCATGGCTCACGGGTCAGGAAGGAGGGCCCCTTAGCAGAATTCTTCTTAGGGCCCCAGGGAGGTCAGGATCGGCTCTGTTTAAAATAGATTTTTTTACAATGTTAGTGTATTTTGAATGTAAAACATAAACAAATTATGTCAACAAAAACAATCAACATTTCTCTTGCTTTGCAAGTTTTAGACTTTGTAGCTTGTTGCAATCCATTCTGGGATTGTTTCTATTGGTATTGTACTGTAGTTTGCACCCTGACTACTGATTCATTGATTCCCAGATCCTCTCTGTCTTATATCCAATCCAGCCTATTGAGTGTTAAAGTGGTAAATTTGCCCCATCAGGAACAACTCTGTCGATAATGCTTAGTAGGGAGGTAAGGTTAAAATATCTTCTTATGAAACTGCCAAGAGTTATTAGTTCATCTTTATCGATTCAGACTTTAGCAATGCCTTTTCTAATCTGCCTTCATCTCGCATTTCCAGCCAAAGTAAATAGTTGGCTTTTCTCTTGTTTTCAAACCTGCTTGGAAAATGATTGTGAGGGAGTCTGAACTGTGGCTGGAGTGGTAATCAAACAGCTTATCATGTTGAAAGATCTCCAGATTAGTTAATATAACCAAGCAGTTTATAAGTCAACGAAGAGAGCTAATTTACATTCCAGAGACAGAGTTCATTTAGAGGCATTAGAGAGCAATCACAGTTCAAGACACCAACTTTGCTTTCTCTCTGTTTGATCTCAGCACTCAGCAAAAGTTCAAGTACAGCACTACATCAAATCTATACATGCAATCAAAGCCTATTTTCTCTTTACTTTTACACTGGAGCTTGAACCCAATCTAGAAAGACTTCGATGCGGTCCCAGATGCAGACAGGGTTACAAAAAACTTTATTTAAACAAGGAAAACAATGGCAAACAAAAGCCATGAGGGGGCAAATAACACAAAACAAGATAGGTAGAGACTTGACAAGACTAAACACTAAACTTAACAAGATTTGACTAAACTCTTTGACACTTTGATATTTGAGTTACTTTTTAAAATAAGTAACTCAAGTTACTTTTCAGTTTAATTTATTATATTTAAAAAATACGAAAAATGTACGAAATTAAACTAAAAAAAGTCACGTAGAATTACACACTATGCGTGCGTGCATTAGCAGGAACAGTTTGAGTCAGAAACGGAGATGGCATGCCAGAGCTTGACATTTTTGTGATGGAAATATGCAATTTTTTAAATGCAGATATTCTCAGTCATAAAAAACACCAGCAATGCCTAAAGAGATCAAGCCTCAGCCAAAGAAGAAAAAGTAACGCAAAAGTAACATAAAAGTAACGCAAGTAAAACTTTCTATGAAAAGTAACTACTGTAAGTAACGCAATTAGTTACTTTTTTGGGGAGTAACTTAATAGTAAACTTCAACACAATAGTAACGACTTCATGAACTTCTTTTCTAACAAAATTTCGGCTATTAGGGAAAACATCGTAGCTACCCAGGCAGCCACCACTCTACCCATTAGTTCACTTAACACTAGACTACCATACGAACATCTTGATTCATTTAAACCTACTACCATAGATGAGCTCTCTAAACTAGTCACATCATCCAAATCATCGTCCTGTATATTAGACCCCGTTCCCACAAAACTACTTAAAGAAGTATTCCCTGTAGTGTCAACCCCGGTTCTAAATATCTTTAACTCATCGCTAGAAATAGGATACGTTCCAACAGCTTTCAAACTAGCAGTTATTAAACCGCTGATTAAAAAACCACAGCTTGACCAAGGAGAACTTAATAACTTTAGACCAATCTCAAATCTCCCTTTTCTTTCGAAAATATTAGAAAAGGTAGTGGCAAGCCAGTTACGCAAATTCTTGACAAATAATAGTACATATGAAAAGTTCCAATCAGGATTCAGGCCCCACCATAGCACAGAGACAGCGTTGCTTAGAGTTACAAATGACCTCCTATTAACATCCGATCGTGGTGAAATCTCAATTCTTATATTACTAGACCTTAGTGCAGCATTTGACACAATAGATCACAGAATCCTACTCAATAGACTAGAAACTATGTTGGTATCAGTGGTCAGGCGTTAGCCTGGTTTAGATCGTATCTAACCAATCGATATCACTTTGTTTATGTAAATGAGGAAGAGTCATATCACTCCCTGGTTAAATACGGTGTACCGCAGGGATCAGTTTTAGGTCCTATCCTGATCTCGTTATACATGTTACCCCTAGGAGACATTATCAGGAAACATAACATAAGTTTTCACTGCTATGCGGATGATACCCAGCTTTACATCTCCTCGCATCCCAGCGAAACACACACGTTTTCTAAGCTAAAAGACTGCATTAGCGATGTTAGTGACTGGATGGCACATAACTTTCTTAAAGGGGAAGTCCAATCTAGACATTTTAGCCTGTTTATCACGGGTAATTTATGTCCACTTTGCATTATACATGAGGAAAAATAAATAAATTTGCACGATTTCGATTATTAGATTGATAGTGTGTTGAAGCGGAATTTTCGTAACGGTCTTTAATGGACACAATTAACCAGAATGCACTGCGCGAAACTGAGTCATAAGCTCCACCCACTAACCACTGTTCGATGCAGTCGTCAGGTTTGTTTGACTTCATGCGGCGCCGCAGGAACCGACAGCTGGATGACGTCAAGGTTCCGCGAAAGGGATTTAAAAGCAAACTCCTCCGTATGATTTCGCGAATCGCTCTCGCGGTACTTTGACGTCATCCCGCTGTCGATTCTTGCAACGCCACATGAAGTTGAACAAGCCTAATAACTTCTTTTACCGCTCAACTAGCTCTCAAGTCAACTTGAAGTTAGCCGGCAGACGAACCCATCCAAAGAGTAACTCCGCTTTAACGGTCTCTGAGGGGGAAATCACCAAAGCCCTCGATAAAAGATGACTAGAACCTGTGCAGTATGTGGATGTAAGGACAACAAATTCAGGCCACCGGGAGTTTTTATTGTTGACATCAACGCGACCCTCAGCTGACCCACCACTACACTACTTTGAATATGCAGCCAGCACTTTCGTCAGGAAGATTTTGAGTACTGTTTTCAGCCCAGTTTTTCCGCGGACTCAGGTAATGTAAAATTGTTAAAATATCTAAAACATCATTTGGCTTAGTTGTTGCTTGTTTTGTGTAACTACGGTAAACATACTACGTAGAAAGTTATTATCATGTTGTTGTTATTATAAACACGAGTAAAGCAAGCTAACGTTAGCTCCTGTGCAGCTGTCAATCAAAAACGTTATCATCTACTGTCAATCATCTCGCCTCAAGACCCGCCCCCATTTAGAACATTCAGAATTAATGTAGTCGTGCATTTTTCTTCCGGTGATTTGATGACGCGTCAAATCACCGTTACTGTAGCAGTTAAAAGCTTTAATTTTTTTATATGGAGTTAGTACATTTGATGGCAGCACAATCAAC
Source organism: Paramisgurnus dabryanus (assembly GCF_030506205.2). NCBI lineage: Eukaryota > Metazoa > Chordata > Actinopteri > Cypriniformes > Cobitidae > Paramisgurnus > Paramisgurnus dabryanus. The sequence goes on along the minus strand of NC_133345.1, from coordinate 39,768,465 downwards.
TACATATATGGCATGAAATATAGTGTTGGAGCATAATGTTGTTTTAGGGTGGACTTCCGCTTTAAGCTCAACTCCAATAAGACAGAGGTACTTATTATTGAACCAAATCGCTACAAACATAATATGTCAGATTACAAATTGCACATAGATGGCTGTACTGTGGTGCCATCTTCCACGGTTAGGAACTTAGGTGTGATGTTCGACAGCAACTTATCCTTTGATAGTCATATCGCCAACGTCTGCCGCACAGCATTCTTCCATCTTAGAAATATCTCAAAAATACGCCATATACTGTCTACATCTGACGCAGAGAAGCTTATTCATGCTTTTATGACCTCTAGAATAGACTATTGTAACTCGCTACTCGGGGGATGCCATTCAAATCAGGTCAACAAGCTTCAGCTAGTTCAAAACGCTTCTGCAAGGGTACTTACTCGATCTAAGAAGTATGACCACATAAGCCCAATTCTGGCATCTTTACACTGGCTACCAGTTAAATATCGCATCCAATTTAAAATATCACTAATCACCTACAAAGCTTTAAATGGCTTAGCACCCTCATATCTTAAAGAATTACTTTCAGAATACAATCCATCACGCACACTACGGTTGCAAAATTCTGGCCTATTGATTATCCCTAGACTATCAAAAGTGTCTAAAACTGGAAGATCATTTTCCTACTTAGCCCCTAAGCTCTGGAATGATTTACCAACCGATGTCCGAGAATCAGACACAGTCGATCATTTTAAATCTAGACTTAAAACTTTTCTCTTCAACAAAGCATTCGCATAATTTGTCTAGTAAAGGTTCTTAACTCGCAATAGTTATTTTCACGGAACAAAACACTCACGGTCATAACACAGACCAACCAAATAAATAAATAAAAACCTTTTCTGCATGAACACTTAAAATGAATTGCATTAAATAGTTTGCCACCGTTTGCCACTGAACCTGCATTAACGACGACAGTGGGGCTTCCGGCCTTAGTCAAACGGTTTGGCACGTATGGTCGGGTTGCGATTTTGGTGCTTTCGTGTGTCTTGTGAATAGTATGCCATACAGACCCGTTTGCCACTGAACCTGCATTAACGACGACAGTGGGGCCTCCAGCCTTAGTCAAACGGGTTGGTATGTATGGTCGGGTTGCGTTTTTCGCGCTTTCGTGTGTCTTGTGAATAGTATGCCATACATACCCGTTTGCCACTGAACCTGCATTAACGACGACAGTGGGGCCTCCAGCCTTAGTCAAACGGGTTGGCACGTATGGTCGGGTTGCGATTTTGGCGCTATCGTAAGTCTTATGAATAGTATGCCATACAGACCCGTTTGCCACTGAACCTGCATTAACGACGACAGTGGGGCCTCCAGCCTTAGTCAAACGGGTTGGTATGTATGGTCGGGTTGCGTTTTTCGCGCTTTCGTGTGTCTTGTGAATAGTATGCCATACAGACCCGTTTGCCACTGAACCTGCATTAACGACGACAGTGGGGCTTCCGGCCTTAGTCAAACGGGTTGGCACGTATGGTTGGGTTGCGATGTTTTTTGGCGTTTTCTCCTGGTCCTGTAAATGGTATACAATATAGACCCGTTTGCCACTGAACCTGCATTAACGACGACAGTGGGGCTTCCGGCCTTAGTCAAACGGGTTAACACGTATGGTCGGGTTGCGATGTTTTTTGGCGTTTTCTCCTGGTCCTGTAAATGGTATACAATATAGACCCGTTTGCCACTGAACCTGCATTAACGACGACAGTGGGGCTTTAGGCCTTAGTCAAACGGGTCGTCAGGTTTCATTTTCTCTTAAAGATCGGAAGGTGACCCTTATTTACCATATATACCCTCGCATTGGGCCCCCAATTTGCTAAATCCTCAACTGTGGATAACATAATTATGCCGCAATATTTAGTCTGTCTGGAACTAAGCTGAGTTAAACCACATCACTGTGTGACACTTCAATACATATGAACGGCCGCTACGCTAATACGATTTTGTTTTTCTCTCCCTGTCTCGTCCTCGACCCAGACCCAGTCCCGGTAGATATGAAAGTCGGCACACCTCTGATCTACTGGCCGTCCTTCAACGTTATGCCCAGCTGATACCTGACCAACGATCACCGGCAGAACCGCTTAATCTCCGCTAAATCTCCATTTCCGTTCTCCCAAGGGTTTTTCCCTCCTAGGACTTATTTTTCCTCGGATAAAAGCCCGGGTTTTTTTTTTCTCCTAGGGGGTTTTTCACCCCGGGGAGGCAGCCTTTTTGGGCTTTACCTAGCTTCCTCTTCTATACGTTGCTTTAGTAATACGTGCACTTATAATATTGAGTCATAGCCGCAGCAAATTTAACTGCTCATGCTATCATGTATTTTGTTGTGCTATCTGTCGTTTTTCTGTGCTTTTCACTGCTTCTATTTATGTAAAGCTGCTTTGAAACAATTGACTTTTGTGAAAAGCGCTATATAAATAAAATTGAATTGAATTGAATTAATATTGTAATCCATTACTTTTAAAAGTAACTTTCCCCAACACTGCAGGTGAGGGGCATGAAACGTGGAGACAAGGGGGCGGGGTCAAGAGACGAGACAGGAAAGCACATGGCAGACTAAAATAAACAAACAATGGCCATGTGCCTCTACACAAAACACATGGGACTGACACAATAAGCTAGAAAACTATGACAAGGGAGACAGGATCATGACACAGTGCCCCGATTCAGAATCAGCCTCTTTCCCGCCATTGACGAGTTATCTCATTAATTAAGAGAAAACATTTCCCTGACAATGACGCATTCCTGAGGACTTTTTATGGTAATGTGTAATTCTGCATATACCCAATTTATAAAAAACTGAAGCAAAAACTAATTTAACATCATTTTAAACCCTGTGTATGGTTTGATAATCCTTCGAATCTGATCCCTAATAAAATTATTTTACAATAATGCAATTATTTCAGCTTTTTGCTTAATATTTGGTATTTTTAAAGAAACCTACCCATATTTAAGAGGATATAAAAAGAGAACAAATGAAGATAGGGTCTGTTCTTTCATTTGATATTTTGTATGTTTATAACTTTTTGAAAGGCTGGCGGGGAATGAGTTAAAATCTTGCTGGTCTCAAACCAGTGAACCCGTGACATCAGTTGGCGGCGCTTCCACTACAGACCACAGTTTGAGGCCCTGTCACAAACACAGGGGCCGTTTCTCAATGTCAAGGATACTTCCTTGGCAGGACAAGTCACTTCCTTCAGAGGCGAGGCGAGGCTCCTTTTAAGCATTCAGAGAACACGTTAAATGGAATAGGCTAGCAAGTGCACGTCGTTGCATCAATGAAAGGTGTGCTTTCGGTGCTGCGCGCACAGGATTGTGGGTGATTTCAGCGCGCGAAGGATACACATATGCATCCTTTCCTGTATATGGATATTTCTCGAACGAAGGACTCAGTCCTTGCCTGAAATTCCGAGGATCCTCGACATTGGAACAGTCCTTCGGCGGACATCTATGACGTACCATCCTCGAAATTCTGGCTTCCGAGGATCCTTCCTTGACATTGAGAAATGGCCAGGTATTTTTAAAACCACAGCTATTTCTATGTGGCTTGATCATTTGTCCACATGCCAAAGTTTCACTTGGCTTCTGATTGGCCACCATGGCTTTATGGTTAGGGTTATATCGCCACCTGTTGGTTTGGTGGATGGAGTTTTTCTAACGAAAGAGGAAAAACTCCATAAAACTCTATAAAAAACCTGTGTACGTATGGACTAGGCTTAAAAGGCTATTTTTTTAAAGCACCAGAGTACATACAAATATCTGCTCAAACAGTTTTTAACCACATTATGTGCATATTTGTTCATCAAACACCCAAATTGTCACATAAATACCACAATAAAAATGTACAGTTCAAAAAAGCAACATCAACACATCAATGAAGCACGGCCATCCGATGTGATAAAAATACAAACATCTACTGTACAGTGCTGTTGGGGCACTTCACTTCACCTTTTAGCTCTTGTTTTTTAAACGTGCTCCACTGATGCCACATAGATACTGTAGGAGGGCCATCCCTTCACAAAACACAGTACTGTAACACGTTACAAAGAAACAGGGCTTAGTTATTGATCTTCGTTTCTTTACTGCACGTTTCACAGTTGGATCAAAGGAATTGAAATCACTTCCACCATTTGACATTATGTCGCTCCAGTTGAGTGACATTTCCCTCTGTGTTAGATTGTGTCTTTCACAGAGCAGCTGTGAGGTTAACAACAGCCCAATAGTGTCACCTCACACTAGCTCTCTAATTGGCCCATCAGAGCGGTGATGTAGAATGGCTGGTGCAAAAGGAGTGGCTCGCTCAGATCAAGGCTTTGACTGATAGGGACCTTTAAGAGCTCTGATGACAGATCACAGGATAGCAGAGTGCAAGTCTCCTGCCTCTTTTCTCACTTAATAAGTGTTATTTATTCACTCAAACGGATGATGAAATGGCTGATGGTTCAAAGTCAACTTCACTTTGACAGACCGTTTATCTCCTGACACTAGTAGGCATCATCTGACATCAAGTTTGACTTGGGGAAATAAAGTAGGACAGATTATAGGGCTTCACAGAGATGCTGCCAGTAGTAACAGATTAAAGCTGGGACCCGGGGCCACTGACTGTCACAGGCCTCCAGATGAAATGCCAAAGGGTGGCAATATATGAAAATAAACCACTGCAGATGTAAAACTGATAAAGACAGTATCGTAGGAACCAAGGGAGTCATGAGGAATGTGACACCTTATACTCTTAAAAATAAAGGTTCTTAAAAGGTTCTTCACAGTGATGCTCTAGAACAGTGTTCCTCAAATCTTACCCTGGAGGTCCGGAGCACTACAAAGTTTAGCTCTAACCCTGATCAAACACACCCGAGGAAGCTAATCAAGGTCTTCATGATCACTAGAAAAATCACAGGTGGGTACATTTAATTAGGGTTGAAGCTAAACTCTGCAGTGCTTTGAACTTCCAGGGTAAGATTTGAAGAAGCTTGCCCTAGAAGAACCATTTTTGTTCCTCAAAGAACCATTCAGTCAAAGAAATAATTTCTTCCTTACGGTTTTATCATTTTAAAATGTACTACAAATCACTACAAATAACCTTCTGTGTAAGAGAAAGGGTCTCCAGATGTTAAAGGTTCTTTATGGAACCATTCAGCCAGAATTTTTGTTAAATCTAAGGTGCAAAATGTGAAGTAATATTCTGACAGGCAACTCGAAATAGCAATGTACTATCAGAAATAATACACTTAAAGGCAAGTGGTAGTAACCCAAATGTAGTTTTATTAACTACACAAATAAAGGAACAACAATGAAACATTAACATGTGCATAGTGTATCATGGAACTCATCAACATCATATAACATAGAATGACATAAAAGCTTGAAAAAGGGACAATAGTAAAATAGGGGCTATATATATATATATTGACAATGGGCCAATGGGAAAGTAAAATATCAGACTAGTGAACCAATAAGAACATTACACATTAAAGAAAAGGAAAACAAGAAACAAACATGGCATGGGAACATTTCAAGACATGACAACATAACAATGAACATGAAACCCTTTCAGGCAGCTTCAGACACCCAACAAAAGACCTTAAAATTAAATCCGGGGTAGGATGGGTGTGTCAGGACCGTGAGCCAAAGGCGAGCCTGGCCATGGAGGAATGGCAGGCCAGGGCTGTGGAGCAATGGCGCTGGGCCGTGATGCACTGGAGGATCTGGGCCATGGATTACTGGCACTGGCTTGGACCATGGATAGACAGGTTTAAACATGATAGGGAGTATAGGATTTACAAAAACAGCCTCTGTAGCCATAACATGGGTCTTGGATGGGCCAAAAACTGAAAAAGCCTCAACACGGTCAGTCTCAGCTTTGCTGGAGACGCTCTTGGCCTCGCTGACAGTCTCCTCTGTGTTATCTGCCTTGCTGGCGGCATATCACTTCACTCGCCCTCACTAGTCAGTCCTCACTGCACTCGGACTCGTTCCTTCCTACCCATCCCTTTAAAAAAATTTAAGGGAGCAGCCATGACGCAAGAGGGCTTTGGCATGGCGGCGGTCATCTTTGCTGTGGGCTTGGTAGACATGATGTAAACAGGTTCTGGCTTGTTAGGCACTGTGGGATTTGGGCCCCTCTTCTACAATTCCCACAGAATAGGAGAAACCACTCAACAACAGAGCAAGGTCAATATACTCCATCAAAGTTCTCACATTCTGACTCCCAGGCATCAATAACTAATTGACACATCAAATCCAAAGCAAAGAAATTCTTATAAAGTGGTATATTTAAATTCTACCTTGTATCAAAGTGCCACAAATTCTTGCACATAATCCTCAATAGGATGATGTCCTTGGTGAAAATGATTTTATAATCTAAAGCAAGCTTCCCCAAATCTTACCCTGGAGGGCCAGAGCACTACAGAGTTTAGGTCCAACCCTAATCAAACTTACCCACCTGTGATTTTCTAGTGATCATGAAGACCTTGATTAGCTTGCTCAGGTGTGTTTGATCAGGGTTGGAGCTAAACTCTGCAGTGGTCCGGCCCTCCAGGGTAAGATTTGGGGAAGCCTGATCTAAAGGCAATAAGGCAACTTCTGAGTGCATTTCTAGAACCCAAGGTCGCTTCACAAAATATTACAATCATTAGACAAGCAATAATACAATCAATTGTCAAACAAGATACAAACAGTCAGAAGGGAGATTTAGAAAAACAAATGTTGACAACAAATAACTACAAAAAATGCATTATTTACCAAGCAAAAGTGAATAGTTTTAAGTTGAGGTAGCACGAAGATTATGGGGCTTATTCCATAACATAGAGCTCTTTAATACTGAAAGCCCTACCACCCACAGTAGAAAGTTTCAACTTGGGAACAGCAAGCAAGTTATCATTGCTAGATCTGAGAGTCCGGCAGGGACATAAGGCTGCACTAACTCAGGAAGGTATTGTGGCACGAGGCCATGACTGGCCTTATAAACAAAGACAATGAGGTGGTTTCCCGGACAGGGATTAGACTAGTTCTAGACTAAAATAAATATACAAGCTGTCCAAACTGAAAACAACTTGCACTGACATATCTTAAAATACACCAGTGCCCTTTGTTTTGCCTCAAAATGCACATAAATAATGTTTTTTTTAAGTAAGGTATGTTTGTTAAAACAAGTTATATGTCCTAATCAAACTCAGGTCTAGTCCTGGTTTAAACTAATCCCTGTCCGGGAAACCACCCCTATGAGTTTAAACTGGATACAATTGCCCACAGGAAGCCAGTGAAGCTGGTAAAGGTTGGGATTGATATGCACATATGTTTTGTTATACGTAAGGGCTCGAGCAGCAGGATTTTGTACCATTTGAAGGCGTTTAATTGCTTTGGCAGGTACAGTACCCCGCTATATAAGGAGTTACAATAGTAATCTTGAGTTATAAACATTGTTTATTTGTTGTTCTTAACCAATACACCACTCAAAACTTACCTGGTGCACTGTGACAGGACTAAGGAATAGGTTAAGTACAGCAATTGTTGCACCGAGACACCAGGCTTGCTTGAGAACTCATCCGGAAAAGCCCAGGCTGATTGGATTGGGTGAATTCTTCTGGAACGAATCCTCCTTGTAACTTTTATATAAGTGACTACTCTTTCTTTTTGTCTCCTTCGCTCTGTGTTGTTGTGTTACCACTCAACCTCCTTCATCCTATTTTATATAATGCAGATTTTCAGCAAATTCAAGCAGTTTTGGTGGAGGATAGATTCAGCACTTAATGTGGCCCGCATAACAGGAAAGACCTCGGAAATGTAGTGAGGGATAAAACATCAGCGTGCAAACGTTTTCCATTTCCAGCTAAGCACGTTCGGAGCGAAACAGTCATTTGCAACAAAATGCGCCCCTGGATCCGTAAACAATTTTGTCTCATTATGTTTTCTGATAATTTAAGCAAAGCTATTTCCCTTCAACACTTGACCTTTCAGGAGAGGATATTAACTGCATTAATGTTAATGTGTTTTTTTGTGTGAGGCAAAGAGTGTCATTTCTGTTTTAATCCGCAGATATAATTTAGACATTTGATTGTGTTTTGATGCGCACGTTCTTGAGACAGTGTGTGTGTTATCTAAAAGCCTCCAAATGGACTTTCTGCTAAACATGTCTTAGGGGCTCGGGTAATTGCAAGTTGCCTATTATTAATTATTTTATTATCCTGATTCATTTGTGGGTCTACAGCAAGATTCATAATAGAGTTCATACCTTGACGTGTCCCATCAGAGACAGTTTATGTTGCTGTAAAATCTGCTCTTGCCAGCCTGCCTTGTAGGAAATGGGCATTAAGCCCATTTTTTCTCATAACCATATCTGCCATATTTTAATATTGTGCCCAACTCATTGAGATGCATGGAGAAAGGAGGAAATGGAGATGAAATTGACTGATTCGCTGCCTGGCACAAATAGAAATAAATTCCAAGTGACACAGTGAATTCCAATGACGGAAGCTCCCTGTGGAAAGAGAGAAAGAGAGAGAGAGAGGGGGAGACAAAGAAATGAGAAATGGAGGTGTCTAGTCACTTACATCATTTCCGCAATATATGGTATGCTGTCTGGCTAAGATTTGTAAAGTATTGTAAGTGGTTGCATGAAATTTACACTTATAGACTTATATTTTAATTGAACAGTGTTTTCAGTTAACCTTAGCTTGGTTATAACAAAAAAGTTAATCTGATTTCTAAAACCAACCCAGGATCGGTCACCTATACGTAGCTCACCCTGCAAAATACGTGGCTCCAGGTACATACTGCTGCATTTTTCGATGGAATGTCCATAAGAGGCGTTTCACTAGATTTACCATAACACCAAAAGGTTTATGAGAGCTGTATAATGAAGGGTTGGTATAGCTACCGCTACAGTATTCAGATCATGAGGCCGTGTTAATTTGCAAATGACCCTCACATTAGTTGATTAACATCTTGACCTGAACATGACCAGGGTGCTGGAGATGAGAAATCTACGGGCTATATTAATTGCATCACCTAATGTTAAGTGCCGCGGCATTACTAATCATATTAGCCACTCGATGATCAAACATTAGAAAGTTCAAAATGGTTAGATGAATTTTTCTTTAGCACCTTTGTGGAATTACTCACACAATGTTTTCTGCAAAGTAAATGACTTTAAAGAGCAATTGCTAATAATATAACACGCTAATTACCTTTATTATAGGCTATTTTTTTCCTGAATATTTTACCTTCTTATTCAAATTGGCGCGCCTGCTTTTGGAGGTAACCAAGGGGACTATTTTCGGGCAGCGCGTAATATCACTACACCTGCTGCAGCCAAGTCCTTGATTATTACGCCAGTTTGAGAGTATAGTTCCTAGCCATATCTGCCTAGAAAATCGCAACTTTTAATTTTCTGTCGGTACACGATGTAACTTCAAAAGAGTCAAGTTTTAAATAGGAAAAATATCCAAACTCTTTGGTTATTTTTAGCGCGATGCTAATGGTCTAATCAGATTCAATGTATTGTGCTAAGCTATGCTAAAAGTGCTAGCGCCAGACCCGGAGATTGGTTGAATGGATTCCAAAACGGTAAGATTCAAATGTTTAACTCCTAGGGGAGCTGGAAAATGAGCATATTTTCAAAAAAAAGTGGAGTTTCACCTTTAAAAACAAAAATGATGACTTACACGGATGAATTGTTTATAAAGAACACTGCAATATTTCATTAAAAATAAGAATGGTCAGTTTTGATTTCATGGGGACTTTAAGATCGTCAGAGCTTTGGCAGAAGAGGGATTCATCAGTGAATCTGGCTTTCAATCTGTTTGGCACACAAAACTATCATATTTCTGAAGAATCGCAAATGCCCATATGGGGAATTTTTTTTTGCCTTGGTCACTATGAACAGTTGTTGTATTGTTCTCCACAGAAAAAGAAAAGTATGCAGGTTTGAAGCAAGATGAGGTTTGTAATGACAGATTGTTTGATTTTGGGGTGTACTGTACAGTTGCATGATATTTCTGCATGAGATGACGTGATGGTGCTCCAACCCAGCTATGTAGTTATCCCTCTTTTGATGATTGGCAAACCATGTTTTATTATCCAAACACTGTGATTTATAGCAGAAAATGCATTTAAGGCTTGATTGAAGAATGAATTGCAGTCATTTATAAGCAATTTGCTGTGTAAATAATACTTTTGTCAGCATTTGTCAGAACGTGTTTCTTGTAAAAACTATGTTTAATTTGTCAGATCTACACTGCAATCATGGTGTACAAGCATTTTTGGAGATTTTGCAGGCAACCAGAATGAGAACATTGAGATTTAGTTTGGCAACCAAAAATCAGATAGTTGTTCCAGTTAAACCCCTTCATTGTGTGGCTGTTTTTGGCTTTGTCTTTGCTGCTTTCGCCGCTGTCTTCACTTTATAATTTACTTTGATTTCTCTGTCCCTCTGGTCTATATAAAATGTTGGCTGGATTAAAAAATAACCAAATGCTTAATAAGTAATAGATTATTGCAACAAGGCTGCACATGGATCATGTGTTTTAAAAACTGATAGAATCAAAATTAATACCATGACCCTTTATGGTCTGACCATGGAGATTTGGCGGGTCAGTTTGGGCCACAAGGAGGGATGGACATTTCAGCACAAGCCAAAAGAAATACCAAAATGATTTTCTTGACATTCACACTATTCTTTTAGTAGAAAAAATACTGTATTTTAAAAAAATGACGTGTTTTACTGATTTTTAAAGGAAACTGACTATAGTTATTCTAACTTTAAATGTCATCAGGGATCTTTTGCTCTTATTTCCATTCCCTCGCTGGATTACTCCCTAGGTCACCATACAAGGTGCTATTCAATAGTTTACATTTCCCTTGTTTTCCTCCAGCTGCAAATATCAAAAACAGCAAAGTGTTTCATTTTCTGTTCAACAACCTTTTCTATTTGAGTTTGGTGACCACTGGGGTTCACACATTCCTATGTTCACAGTTTAAGCCGTGTCATGTTGTTGTGCGTAATACAAGCTCCCCTCATCGTCGTCTCTGTGTTAGAATGTGGATCTGTAAACAAAGCCGCGAGATGAGATCTTCGGTGCCAATTTAAAAGAGACGACACAAGCATCTCAGCAAGCATGCTGAATGATTCTTCCCCAGCTTCTTCTCTGATGACATCACTGCAGGCTTGCTGGGAAAGGAAACACATTTTCCTTACCCTATACCACCAGAAGCAAACATTTATCCATTTAAAATCACACATAAAGGAGTGTGGTGAAAACTAGCATTTAGATTTCTGCCATGGTTTTACAGTGGGGATCTCTATTTCTCAGCTTCTTAAAAATATTATTTTACTTTATAGTCATTGACATGGGGCCTTAAACCAACAATATAAATATCTATAAATGCATTTAAATCTCTATAAATCATTTTGCTTTTTGTTGTTTGAGTGGTGCTCAACCCTGCTAAAAAACAGCATAGACCAGCATAATTTCCATTCACCAGCATACCAGCACCAAAACACAACATATGCTGGTCTTGCTGGTATGAACAGCATAGTATGCTGGTGCTGGTATGCTGATGACCACCAGCTAAACCAGCCCAAAACCAGCATGGGAATTATGCTGGTCTCACTAACACTTCTACCATATATTAATATTTGAAAGGCACTTTAGTGTTTTAGCACTCACTACTGGCTTAGGGGCTAATCACACCAAACGCACTTTAAACGTTTGGAAATGCAAGGCGACGCACTGCCTTTTTTAAAAAAGAGCAGTGCGACGCGGCTTTTTAGATTGCTAGGCAACCACCGAGTCAGCTGTCTTGTCAATCAAATACTGAAACGTGATCGCTCTTTTGCTGTTAAAGTCGCCTTGAAACGGAAGTATCAATGGCCTAATTTTCCCCATGGTGACGTGTATCCGAGTAAAACCTGGCCTCTGAAATGAAATAATGCAGGGCTGGATTTGAATTTGTCCATCGAGATCTGATTGGATCATTTGAAGTTGGGTCGTGTTGCTAATTGCTAATCGCAGCGATATTCTCCCGGACCCCGCCCACCTGCCATACATTATGACCGGAAGTCAAGAGAGATCGTTTTTAGGAGGGGAGGAGATTTGCATTTTTGATTAAAGATTATAAGGGCAAATGAATTTTTAAGAATTAATGAAGCTCACAGATAAATCATTTGTAAAAATACCACAATATTACAAAACAAATTACAGTTTTTTATTTTACTTTTCATTTGACTTGAACTGTCAAATTAGCAGAAACTTTAAAAAGAGGGCGCTTGCTCTGACCTTGTTTGAGGGTGAGAGATGCACAAACACTCAGGAGACAGTGAGCGAGTGAAGTCTGGTTCTTCAAAGCAACTGTAAACTTCCACCTACACAACATAAGGCCCGCCTCTCCCCTCATTCGATTGGACGATGAAAAGACGCTGCTTTTCCGCTCTCAGCGGCTGCAAAAACCGCAAGGCCTTAGGTGCGCATAAACATCGCGCATACTAGGGGTGTCCTCGATTAAGGATCTACATATTCGAATCAGAATTGTCGAATCTTTCCATAGTCGACCGATAGTCGAATCATCTATGTTTGTGTGCATTGGTTGGGAGGGGGTCAGACCAGGTACAAATTGGTAACTTTTATTTTCTTTCACAAGCAGCACACATAAACAACTTTCTGATAAAGTGACCAAAACCCTAACCCTAAGTGAGGAACGAAGACAAAACTGACGATGCATTTATATATTTTTAAGGTAAAATGTAAGGGAACATTTGTTTAATTATTCCTCATAACATTTTAAAGCCACGATCTACAGAACATCACACAAAAAAATACATTTTGATAACCAAACCTTAAAATATAACAAAGGTGATCCTGCCTTGGAAACCCCAGCTATAATTCAGTGTTTTTATTTAATTTGGAGATTTAGCGCATCAAAGCAGTCATGACAAAAAAAACGACAAATGAGAAATAACATATAATTTGTGATTGTTACTGTAAATGATAAAAACTAAGCTTCATATACGATTCATTAAACGTTAATTTATAACAAGAAAAACACTGAAATTAATGATTTTATAGACACTATGCGTTATTATTTAGCACAGAAATACCTGTTTGCTTGCTTTGACTTTGATCCTCTCTGTATTCACTTTAGATACAGAAAGACCTGATGATATTATTTATTTCAGGAATCTCTTTGCTATCATTTGAAAGTGAACACGGACCATAATATTAAATCACAAGAAAGACAGTCGTGTCAAGCATAAATATAGGTTCGGTGCAGATATTTTCCGTTTCATCACCGAAATTTAAAGAAACGGCCTACCTGTTTTGTAGTTTAACTTTTGAAGATAACCACTCTGTTTTAAATACATTTTAAAAACTTATACCCGTCGAAAAACATCAATTTTTTAATGTTTAGTTTGATAAACTCCTAAATATAAGACGCAGAGCACCTAACCCGTTCGGCTAAATTGCATGCGCAAGCATGGCCAGCACGCAATAGCGCAACATCGATACAACGAAAAGCAATCCAAAATTTACAGACTTAAATTAGATCAGAATTTACGTTTGTAATAAATACATTTTTTTTTATATATATATAAAATAAGGTCAGAAGTAACAAAGTGCAGAACAAATGTGCAAAATGCCTCAAGTGCACGGAAACAAAACACAAGCCAAATAGGTAAATCAGATAATCCAAATTGTTGGATTTATTAACACATTTTAAAAATATTTATTGAAAGCTACTACTTCACAAATTATTTGCGGCATTATAATAATATGCTGTAAATTAATATATTGGGAGAAAGCTGTTATATGTGAAATCAGATGTGTGCACCCATGTAAGGCCAAAATTCAGGGATCTTCATTTCATAACACATCTCCGACGATTCGACTGTGAGATTGGTAGTCGAATCAGGCTTCTCCTATCGATGCATTGAATCTTCGACTATTCGGGGTCACCCCTAAGCGCATACGCTCACTGCCCATAGTACCTTAACTATAATGCACCTAATGCAGCCTGAAGGCGGCGGTATACTTTTTTCCGTGTGTCCGCGGACGACGACGCAAAAGTATAAATGAAAACCGACGCGGAACCTACGCCGTCGCTGCTACGCCGTAGGACCTACGCACAACTATAACGAGCCCTTTATAGTGGAGTGTCCTGTCGAAATATTTTCACACGCATGCGCTATTGTACGCGGACTGTACACGCACAACAAACGCGGACGTCCCTAGTATACTTTCGGCTTTACAGGTGACTAATTAACTCCACATTAGCAAAACATCATATTAATTCCGTTTAAAGCACCAAGGTAAAAACTGTGTATGTTGCTAAGCTTTGTCACCCCCAAATAATCAGCTTTAGATTTTTACTACTTGTCATCTAGAATTTAAGTTATTAAATGAAATATAAAAAAATATCAATAAGGGTAACTTTATCTGCCATCTTGATTATTTTTTCAGACTGAGCTCATTACAGTACATTATGGGATTGCCTTCACCATGAACTTCGTCAACATTCGTGTTGTGGTGTGTTTAAGGAGAGTACTATGCAAACGTATGGAGCCACTGGAATCTTCTCTGCTACCCCGCTTGCCTACATCTCAAACGATGGATAACTCTTCAGTTTTAATACACCTGAGTTATCTTGTGCCTTGTACCCCTCTGGCCACAGCATTTGGATATTACATGCAGATTAGTACCTGATCGGGCTTTTTTAAGATCAAGCTCCCAGGCTGGGGTAGACTTTGGTAACCTCAGAGCTCTAGATTGTGCTACTTCACAGAGTAATGTGGCAGAATGATTTGCCGGCTCACATTAGGTTATCCCCAATGTTGAAGGTTTTAAATCCTGAAGACATATTTTTCCTCTTTTAAATCAATGTAATGGCGTGATTCATTGTGTTTTTCATGCTATTTTATGTATTTATTGTATTTGTAATGTAGTTAGACTGTACAGCACTTTGGTCACCAGAAGCTTTTTTTTTAAATGTGCTTTAGAAATACAATTGCCTTACCTAATTGACATAGACATTTTCTCACCATTGCACGCTGACTTGTTTAAAACATCAGTCTTGTGGTGCAGGTTTTGCTTTCTCTCCTTCACTCTCATTCCAAAACAAACACAGAGCAACTTGGAAAAAACTGTTTAAGGACAATTCTTGTTCTGGTAAATGCAAGAGATGGCATCTCCCAGCACTGCACCAGCTTTCACTGCCCTCATGTGGTTTCTTCAATGCAGACGAGATTATACTGATTGATCAAAGAACTGCACTGGTCACAATCTGGTCTAAGATCTTATTCATTCTGAAGATGATCACATATTAATGAGCACCTGTTTCATTGCTAAAAAACTTTATTTTGTGTATACAATGTGTTCGCATGGTTTATGGTTAAAAAAAATAACATGCCGTTCATTTTTGTAGCTCTAGATTTCACTCTCTTCCTGAAACGCACTGGTTTGAAAAGCTCTGTGTCCCTGATTGGCCAGCTAATCTGTACGTTGTGATTGGCCTGAATACCTCTGACGTCAGCCGGAAATGTGACGCTACCATGTTTAAAAGATTCGGTCACAATGCAATGCTAACAGGAGTTAACTTACAGGATGTGAGTCCAAAGCGGGAGGAATTATGATAATGTCGGTCTTTTCTACATCACCAATCCCTGGAAGTAAACTGTTGCCTACAATCCGTGTGTTTGTTGTAGTCCAAGAAAAGAGATTTACGTGGGAGACGATAACTTGCGTCATCGTTTTCTTTGGGATATGTATTTTTTTTGCATATCGTTAACATTTACTAATACACACCTAAATGAAAATGTAAAATCGTGAATCTGACCATTGGTGCTCTTTAAAACAACCATAATATGCTCTACTGAATCTGCAATGAGTAAAACAAATTGTATGAAGATAATTCCTAACTCAAGTAAGTTGTTATCTCAAGCTATCTGTCTTTTTTGTCATTTAATCTATGTACAGTACCTTTTGAATGTGTTAGGATTTAGGCAAGCCCCATTCATTCCTTAGGATCCAATCAAATGTTTTATTTTGTGCCACCATACTTACTCGCGTAACTACTCATGTAACAGTCTTTAAATAGGGAAAACATGGAAGTTTGGTGGCTTCTAGATTCATCCCTGTTTGGATCTTAAGGAATGAATGGGGCTAGGCTAAATGCTAACACATTCACGACACACTGTACAAAGATTAAAAGTGCACGCATTGAAAAAAGAGTTATGTATCAATTTGTCTAAGTTGAAGTAAGAATATAGTAAAATATAATCCTTTAACAACTACAATTCATCAGAACACAAAACAAACTCGATCTCTCTTTATAATCAACAAAGTTGTCCACACTTCAGATGCTTGAGGCATATCATCTGTTCACAAACACCCTGATCCTATTTTTATTATGGCTGACATATAATCAATTCTTCATGTCCTTGACAAATGTACAAATATCACGGCAATTCATAAGGATAAGGTGGCGAATTCATACATTTGTGTATGATTTCCTTCCACCCACCCATGTTGGGATTGGGGTGGGCTTTTTTTAGATATACAGTACTGTGCAAAAGTCTTTGGCCACCATCACCAGCTTTGTTGTTTTAGCAAAGTTTTAATGTCCATCCATATTTATTTTTCACTCTTTTTATTAAGATACAAACAGAAAATACTGAAAATATGTACACAAAATTAAAAACAAAGCAATTTTCTGAACTAAATGTCTTCTTCAGGCATCAGTCAGTATATTTAGTGTCACCTCTCTTGGCACGAAACACATCTTGAGCTTTTTTTGAGGAGACTGAAGTCCTGAAGTCATTCGATTAGAATTCATACGAATTACCCAGCTCATAAAGTATGAACAAATGATCAAGTTGGAAATGTCATATTTAGCTAAATCTATGTAAGCATACTTGATAAAAATGGGTTCTTTGCTCACAATGAAATAAAAGCCAATTTAAAGCTACAGACTCAGCACTATACATTTGTGTTGGTAGAACCTGCTTTAGCATTAGATGATGAATCACTGTCTTTTTCTTGGAGTTTTCTTGACAGTTAAGGAAACCGAAAGTGCAGACTCAAAGCAAAGGAGAAAAAACCCAAATTGAACCCAATCAGAGGCATGACAGCACACTTCTGCGAGCCGATGATAAGCCCTCCAGATCTCTGCCAGAACCTTGGACGAGCGGAGTGATGTGAGAGCACAGACTCCCTCGCTAGCTTTTTTTGGCCACCTGTGTCCATCACCATCTGAGATGGGAGCCAGGGTGATGCTCCTGTGAAAAGATACCAGCCTGTAAGAAGAGCAGATAAATTACCTGCATCGGTGGAGAGAAAGATCAGGGCAGCGGATGCTTACGTACAAGCAACATAGAATAGGAAAGCATCACGGATCAATTGCATTTGATACTGTGTGTGGCACGAATTTCAACGGAACTGGAAAAAGAGAGCATCCTGTTCTTGTGTTATTACATAGTGTTAACAACACAAATTATAATAGGAGACAGCATTGTTGAAAAGTAACAGTGATTTTTTTCAAAATAGCATTTTTGGCACTACTTAAACATAACGAAAAACCTATTTAAAGTTTCAATGTGGACTTGATTGGGGTGCTTTATTGGTGTAGACTTTAAAGAGCACTATTACCCATACGTCCGTTCAGCATTGTACTTTTTATTCATCGCTTCCTGATCAAAAGTTCAATTCACTTATTGTCTCATTGTTTATCTATTTTTTCTATTTGTCATTCTGAGATAACATGGTAAAGGTATGTTTTCCAATCAAATTTCTTTGTTTGAACACTAACCTTTCCATCAGCAGAAAATGTCAACGTTTGTGTCTTTTCACACACAGTTTTCCTCTCGAGCTAAACCGCCAACACTTCCTGTAATGGCATCCATTTTTTTTTCATTTGACAACATGGGGGACAAATGTCTGTGTGCTGGATACAACTGACGTGAAAAAACAGCTAAAAAAGAAAAAAATATCTATATATATATATTTAAGGTGATTGTTCAAACCGCATCACGGTCGAGTCTGCGTTGATACTGTATGTTTGTGAATCTGGACTGAATCTGGTTGTGAATCTGTGAAGCTGATATTAAGTGAGCTACTTAAGAGTCCCTCCAGAAAAACGTGAATATGCGATCGCATGATTCAATGCAAAATCTGCCAAAGTCCGCATATTTATGCGTGGGCTGCATTTTTTAAATACGCCGCACTTCTGCCGCATAAATTGCAGATTTCTGCTTGGGGCTTGCATGATTTCATATTCTTTGCTTTTTGTAGAAAAAAAGTCATATATATCTTAGCAGAAAATTGAAATATTTTGCATTTACTTCACACATGCGCAGCCATGTCCCCTGTTGTCATGGGAATGTTAGGAAGTGACGTAATTATGTGACATCAATGAAAAGCTGCAAACAAGTTTACACAATTGTGGCAAGTTCTTGCAATTTCATTGCATAAAATTGCATAAATATCCTGCATATTCCATCTCATTTTTTAAGAAAATGTGCAGCAAGATCATGGATTTTTTTGGCCGCAACAATCACAAAAAAAAGTGTGTAGTGTATTGTTTTGTGTATAATTTTTTTTGCCCGCAACAATCACAAAAAAACCTGTGTTTTTTGGAAGGACTGACTTAAAGTGAATTCTTTATTCTTTCATGAATCTATTTATTGTTAATAATTAAATCTTAATGTTTGTTCATATGAATTCTTAGTTGAGCTGTCTTGCTGTCTACTAAGTACATATTAAATAAAATGAAGTTTAATCAAATAGATAACAAGATTGAGCAATCTTATTACTATCAATGGGGATGAAGTAACGCTCAATATGACTGTTCTGGTGACAGAAGTCCCACCTTCTGGTTAAAATAACCAATCTTTAATCATTAAATAAAGATTGATGATTCTCTGGGGGAGGTGCTTTATACTGAGTCACGTGATGCGCTTGACAACATGCTTTCGATTTATGTGCTGCAAGAATCGACAGGCGGATGACATCACAGTACCACAAGTTCGATTCGACAGCAGCCTCCTCTGTATGATTCCTCGAATCACTGTATTTTGATGTTTCCCCATTTAGGTAAATAGTACTTTAATCTTGCATGAGGCATTGCAAACATGGCCACCAAGTGGCGTGACTTACCTAAAGGGACATGATTTACAATATTGTAGTACATGACTGAAGTGAATACACTTTATAAAGTGCTACCTTAATGTCTAATAAGCATAACAATACACTACACACATTAATATAAAAACTTTTTATAAATGAATTATGCTTTACTTTTGCTAATTGCAATGCATTGTTGCCTTCTATGTACAAGGATAAATGCAGTGCTAAAACAATTCAGTTAAAAGCCATTACATAAACAATTAAGCTACCTTTTGGCAAAGAGATGTGCATAGGCAGGTCACTTGGTTTTGGAAAGAACTCAATTTGCAAAGATTTCTTTAAGATACTCCCTCGTGTGTTCTTTAGAGTGCCACTTTCGATGTATTTGTTTAAGCTGTGCATTGTGTGTATTTTCTGGGGCTGTTGGCATCAAAGCTCAATTCGATATGTTGCTTAGTCACCAGGGAAAGCATTAATTTTTAATGCTTAAATAAATGTATTTATTTGAAGCGACTCTCACTATGTTTCTCCTTAAGGGAATGGGACAAATAACATGGCTGAGTAAAATTTAATATAGCGTCATTTAAACCATTTTGTGTCAATGAAACAGATGTCTGTTTAGTTCCCAAAGCCACCGGCTGATTGTGACAGTGCTGCAGTCAAGCGTTATTTCCAAATTGTCACTTTTAATAGAGTTTGAGGAGTAAAACTGCAGAAGTCACTGTGTTTGGAGTTCAAAGATAACAGAGCATTTCTGTAGCGTTGTAAACAGAGAGAGAAATGCATTTTTCAGACATCATCAACATTTGATATGAAAGCTTTTGAAAGATGAAATAATGAACAGTGCACCATAAGGCTTCAAAAATTTAAATATTTTACCCCTATTTTTACTTTTACCCATTATATGTATTATTAGCATATTTATTAATAATAATAATAATAATAATAATAATAATAATATAATGATGTTGTTTTTCTTACTTTTGTTATATATTAAAAAAACATGCATTTTACAACATGCATTACAAGAGCCAAATGTTAATAGATTAACTATGAACCTTGCACAGAAAAAACTTTTTTTTGTTTATAACTTTCATAAATTGTTAAATTTCAAATATTCACAACATATAGTCAGTCTTCTCCTAAAGCTTAAAATTGCACTTCATGTTTTCTTTTTAATATTTTGAACAAATATACGCCAAACTGCCTTTCCATTGTACACTACATTCGGACATGACTGTCGGAGTTCGCCCCTTAATGGCAGTCGTGATGAAATTTCAGCTTAATTGTAATCCATGCCAACATGAGAAAGCAGCTCATTCCAGCACAAGAGCCTTTAACCTACAAATTTATTTATACTTTAAAATTTACTTATCAGTAAACAATCATTGTTAAAGGATTTAAATATTACTGATAAAGTTAAACAAAAAAGGATTAATATTTTGACCTTGCACACAGTGTTTTGATTGGACATTACTTTCGGTCGGCAGGTCACATGCGATGTAGTCGCACAAGTTTTTCTTTAAAACATCTAAAGCTCAAATTAGATCCAAAAATAACACACCCACAGATGGTGACACCCCACGCAGCCCCTTTTTAGACTCTGCTTCCGGTTTATCGGCCATCTTTTGTCATTTACAGTGAAAGGCGGCTTGAAAGTAACCATGCTGATTTTAAATCAAACAAAGATGACCGGCGGGCCGGTTAAAAATGATTGGAGGGCCGCATTTGGCCCGCGGGCTTCTAGTTGACTAGCCCTGCCTTGCACAAATAAAGGTCCTTAACGTGACCAAACCTGTATGGTTTAAATACAACATTAAGCCAGTGGTGTTTCAAATTGAGGGCATGAGCGATATTCAAACATTCCTTGTCTGTCGAAAGACAGTTCAGTTTAACACAAATTTTACTTTAGTGCTTGCAAGAAGTTTTTGTAAGATTCTACATTTCATTTATTCATGAAATGTATTGTATTCATTCCTGTAAACTTATAAAAGTGTGTGTTAATAAATTCCAATCATTCGTACACAGGGTGCGCACGCACGCTAATTCACAACTAATTCACACGCTATTCACACGCTAATCCCGGCCTATGCACTAGCTATGCACTTTACGTTTCTAGGAATGCTGTAATCCTCTAGAATCCATTCTTTGGTTTGGCTACGTTATATTGCTTAAATGCACAAGAGACTAATAAGCTACATACATACCAATACATTAATAAATTAAACTCTGTTCACCAAAGCGTTTTTAGCAAGCTAAAATAATACCTGGTGTACTAGGTTTGACAAGCTAGGTTTTTCCCAAAGTTAAGGAGTATAAAAAGAAAAAGACAGGACAAAATAACTTGTGTAATGTCATTATGAGACATAGTTCATCAAAATGCACTGTTATAAGTTTGTTTGTCTAAAAGAATACAGAACATTTCAATGTTTTACACACCATTGGGGAGCAGGTGTAAATTTATTTTGTACAAACAATTTTAATGAATCTGAAAATTACCTTTATAAACGATTTACACATTAAATCATTCTGCTCTTGTTTTGTGAGGCTCTGTGTATTTTTCACAAACAGATTTGTGATATAAGGGAAAGTGACAGAGATTTGCTGAATTAAGCAAATTTAAAGCTCATTGACACAGTACATGAATCCCTTGCACACTGCTGCAAAACTATAGCACTCATAATCAATCATAAGAGGAATTATTTATTATCCCAGGTATCTTCTGGCAGCTTTTATATATCAATTACATCTCTGTCATTGCATTTAATATTTTTCTGCCTTATGATTTAATATCTTACTGGATTTGGGCTGTAGGAGCGTACAGTATTAGAAGATTTCAGGATCAGTTGTAATCTGCCTTCGCTACTACCATTCATCTTTATTCCCCAATGCTTTCATGCTGTCAAATTTCGATTTCACACTTTAAAGTAGTCAATAATTAATTTCTAATGCGCGACTAATTTCGTAATTTCCTTATGAGTACAGAGTAATCTCTAAGTAATGAAGGGAACGAAATGCTCAGTACAAAGATCCGGAAGCATACATTGATACTTTATTGAGCGTATATACATATTTTGACAAATTACAAATTTAAAAGGATTCCTTATATGCACACATTCACTGTTTGTCTATAAACAAAGAATGACAGAATGCAAATATCTCATTTAGTGTTGTGGTTTCTCAAAGTATACCAATTGCAACAAAATCCAACAAAGAGAATTGGCAAGGTCTCTATAGATTTCAGAAAAGGCTTAGTTCAGGGATGGGAAAACAATCAGACTTATTTGACAATGAGATTAGTTATTTTTCAAGATGCTGGATGTGAATGAGCTGTGGTTGTGTATTCACTTACATAATCACAGAACGAAATTAATCTAAGATAATCCAGAAGCGCATGGGATCATGTCCCATACGAGTAAGTGAATTAACATTTGGTGAGAAACTGCAGCCTGTGACATAAAACAGTCAGCATTCGGCTCAAATTGTGGAAGCACTGTGAGAGTTTCCATTATGAAGACTATGATGCTGTCCACAATGACAATAATGGATGAAATTTATGACCAGAACAGTCACCAGATAAAGCACATTGAGACCTATAATACAATTAGATTCTATTTATTAACCTTTATTAGTGCATTAGCTAACAAAAAAACTCTCAAAGGTCATGGACGTGAACAGTAAGCTAAAAAAAACTGTGAAACACTCAGTAAGCAGATTAGCTGATAATACTCACAATAAGTAAACATGGAGAGAGTATGGCTGGGTCCGAAACGCCTACTTCCATACTATATAGGCGAAAAGCTGTAGGGGAAGGCGAGTAGTATGTCCGAATTCAAAGCGTTCCAAAAACAGCAGGCGAAAAGTACTCTGATGACCTACTACTTCCGTTAGATCCCGAAGTGTTCATTCAATGGGAGAGGAGTTATCCAACGAAGAAGACGACGGAGGGGCATTGTTCATTATCCCACCAAATTTGAAGTGGTACTAAACAGCAGTGAGAACTGAGCCAAAGTTTTACTACACAATGGAAAAGCGAGAAATTATAAACTAATAGTATATATCGAATGCACTGTAAGTCGCTTTGGAAAAAAGTGGCTGCCATGTGCATTAATGTAAAAGTGATAACAAACTAGATATTTTTTCAGCATTATTGATCTTTGCTAACATTAGTTAATACAAATACTGCATGGTTTGTAAATGTTAAAACTCACATAACACACTGTTACTGCTTTTATTAAACTTCAATACATATGGAGTATTACATCATTCATATATTCAAAGAGTCTATAGTTTTATCAGATTTATAAAAACAGACCAGCTGTACTGATTCTTTCCAAATAAACCCGAGCTCCTGGAGTCACGATCAAGCAACACACACAAAACATTATCCCACTAGCCTGCAACCCACGACCTGGTCGGGACCGCCCCATTTCAACAAAATCCAGCGTTAAGCAAACACACACGCACAACTCCGCTGCTACCCTGAATAAACAAACTATATTCATTATTATCATAATGCTGGATTTTTTGGGAAGCTGAAGAAGGTCAAATTTCCCTCACAAACAATGTCTTTGGTGATGTTGACTTTGTGTCAGATCTTGACTTGTGTGTGTTGCGTTATTGTCACCACCAGGGGCTGGCTATGTTAGACTAAAGCCACGCCCCTTTGCAACTCCCACCTCGAGGAGGTCCCCAAAGCCAACCCAATGACCAGACAAACACGGGAACAGGTAAGTAAAATTTAAAACAAGCTTTATTTGATTTAAATATTTAAAAGAACTGGGGAATTGGGGAAAGGGAAAATTAAAACTAATAGGTTTCTTCTCCTCCCTCCAGGGAGACTGCAGCCACGGGCAGGCAGGGCAAGGGCAACAGGGGTGCCAACCACCATAAGCCGGGGGAAAAAGGGAAACGTCAGGCTCCGGCCTGGACCCTGCTAACCATGGCGCCCTCCTTCTTCCTTCCTGGAGGCAGAATAATTTCAGTGTGACTGGTAAGGAGATTTTTCCACTGTCTGTGTACCTTTCCTCGGGTCGGCAGGGGGTCCTCGCCCCGCGTGCCTTTACGTTCCCTGTCGTACGTCCACCCTCGTTCTACTTGTGCCCACAGGTGGTCACTGCGACACAAAAGCACTGTTAGCTTGGACTTTGTGTATTTCTCACCGGCTCTGCTGCTTACAGCTCTCTGGGTAGGTATCACGGTACACAGTCTGTTCTCCAATTGTTCACTCTCGTTTTCCTTTCTCTCCACAGGCGGCCACTAGGACACAAAGACACTGTTACTTGGACTTCGGGTATTTTCTCACCGGCTCTGCTGCTTACAGCTCTCTGGGTAGGTATCACGTTACACAGTCTGTTCTCCAATGGTTCACTCTCGTTTTCCTTTCTCTCCACAGGCGGCCACTAAGACACAAAGACACTGTTACTTGGACTTCGAGTATTTCTCACCGGCTCTGCTGCTTACAGCTCTCTGGGTAGGTATCACGTTACACAGTCTGTTCTCCAATTGTTCACTCTCGTTTTCCTTGCTCTCCACAGGCGGCCACTAAGACACAAAGACACTGTTACTTGGACTTCGGGTATTTCTCACTGGCTCTGCTGCTTACAGCTCTCTGGGTAGGTATCACGTTACACAGTCTGTTCTCCAATTGTTCACTCTCGTTTGCCTTTCTCTCCACAGGCGGCCACTAGGACACAAAAACACTGTTACTTGGACTTCGAGTATTTCTCACCGGCTCTGCTGCTTACAGCTCTCTGGGCAGGTATCACGTTACACAGTCTGTTCTCCAATTGTTCACTCTCGTTTTCCTTTCTCTCCACAGGCGGCCACGGCTCTGCTGCTTACAGCTCTCTGGGTAGGTATGGGTTTTCCTCCGTAGGTCAGCAGAGGGGCGAAGGTCACACGCCACCTCACCGGGCCGAGCGCTG
Organism: Paramisgurnus dabryanus; assembly: GCF_030506205.2. Taxonomy (NCBI): domain Eukaryota; kingdom Metazoa; phylum Chordata; class Actinopteri; order Cypriniformes; family Cobitidae; genus Paramisgurnus; species Paramisgurnus dabryanus. The sequence goes on along the minus strand of NC_133345.1, from coordinate 39,743,384 downwards.
CCCTATCTCCACTGCCCGTAGGGCGATCGAATCCTGGACAGGGGCGCCCCTTTGTAGAGACCGCGGGGGCGGCGGACCCTTTCGCCTCTGACTCACACTACGAGTGTACACACAAGGGAAACGCCCGGCGTCCTCCACTTCGCTTGGGCTGAGATAAGGGCGATGGAAATATGACCAGAATAATGTTTCGTGCTGTGGCTGCTTAGATTGACGCCCCTAACGGCTCGCCCACCACGCTGTCTTAGGGGTAGGGCCGCCCTCCTTCTGCTGGAGGTTTCCAAAACAATTTCACAGGTTAATTTCTGCAAGTAGCTCCACACCAAAATGTACACTCACAGCGGATAGCCTTTGTTTACGTTGTACAACAAAGTCAATTTTCTCCCTGCTTTGCCCCTTCAAAAGTGCTGGTTAGATCACAGTTCCGTTTTACCCATAGGATTTTCCTTTTACTCTAGCAGGTCCACCGCAGACTTCAACGAGAGAGAGGGAAACGAAGAGAGAAATATAGACAGCCACCACGTCTAGCAACGAGCACAGCTCCGTTCCTCAGCACACACTACCACCATTAACTGTGATCTAACTGTGCTTTTTATACTCCCCCATGTACTCTAGTTGTCCAATTACCCGGCGATCTCTTTAACTATGCACAGCTGTAAACAATCGGCTGATTACAGCCTTCGCAAAGCTGCCGGATGTCCGGTGTTCCTGTTCTCCGGTCTGGACGGAAACATCCGGGCGGAACCAAACTTCCTCAACTTTTGGTTCCGCCCTGAAAGATCGTCACCTTGTGACATCCTCCCCTGCCAATGCATTCTAGTCCCTGGAATGCCTTCGAGTAGTCCACTCACCGTAACGGGAAGGGGGTCGGCCTCGATTCTCCCGTTGGGAGCGCCTCACAGGGGAGTCAGGTTCAGCGGGCTCGGGCACAACCTCAGGTTGTCTCTGGGCGGCCGGGGGTTCGGCTGGCTCTGGTACTGGTTCTGGTTGTCTCTGGGCGGCCGGGGGTTCAACTGGCTCAGGTGCTAGCTCTGGCTCTCCTGGGGCAGCCGGGGGTGGTGCCACCACGGGTAGGCCGGGTACCACAGCCCATCCTTCCATCCAGGGGGCCGTCGGTGCCGGTTCCGTGACTACCTCTTTCGCGACCTCGGGATAATTTGGGCAAGGGCGAATCATGTTTCGGTGTACCACACGTTCAGGGCCGGCCTTCCCTTCCGGCCGGATGGTATACACCGGCTGTCCCGGTCTTTGTTGCCTGCAGACTACGTACGGGGTGGTCTCCCAACGGTCACTCAACTTCCCTTTGCCTTGCCGCCGATTGTCTCGTACTAAGACTCTCTCTCCTGGTAACAAGGGGGCGTCCCGGGCCGTCCGGTCATACAACCGCTTGTTCTTTTCCCCCGTGGCCCGTATCTTCTGGGATACCTGTTCGTAGGCAAAGTGCAGCCGTTGGTGGTGGCGCCCCACCCATTCCGTCACACTCCCTTCCTCCTGGCCAGCGGCCACTCCCAAGACCAGGTCCGTGGGCATCCGCACATGTCTGCCGAACATCAGATAAGTGGGGGCATACCCCGTCGTACTATGAACGCTGTTATTATAGGCTTGTAAAAGGTTCGGTAGAGCACTCACCCAATCGCTCTGCTTCCGTTGATCCAGGGTCCCTAAGAGCCCCAACAGGGTCTGATTAAACCTCTCACAGCAGCCGTTTCCTTGAGGGTGATACGACGTCGTATGGGTCTTAGTGCACCCATACAGCTGGCATAATTCTCGGATCACCTTCGATTCGAAATTGGCCCCTTGGTCTGAGTGTAAGAACTCTGGACATCCGAACGTTTGGAAGACGTGCCGCCATAGAACTGTTGCGGTGGTGTTTGCCGTCTGATCAAGGGTGGGAACGGCCCATGCATATTTTGTGAACAGGTCGGTGATCACTAAGATGTTCGGATAGCGGTCCTGTGGCCGGCCCAGTGTCAGGAAATCCATCGCCATGATGTGGAGGGGGGCTTTGGCATGGATGGGCACCATCGGCGCTCGAACCTCTCGTCGAGATTTGAATAACATACACCTGGGGCACGCTTGGACCAAGCTGCGTACTGATGCTTCCAGCCCCGGCCAGTAGAAAAACCTGCGCAACAGAGATACTGTTCGTTCTTGTCCCTGGTGCCCCAGCTGATCATGGTAGGCGGACACCAAGGCTGCTGCTTGTTCGGCGGGCACCACGATCTGGCGCACCTCCTCGCCCAGCTTCGGGTCACTAACCTTTCGGCAAAGCACCCCTTCTTGTAGTTCCAACTTGTCCCACTGTCCCAGCAGTCTTTTGCCCATCTCTGTCTGTGTCAGTCTCTCAGACGACGTTGGCCGTCGGCCCTGCTCCACCCACATCTTCACCTGACACACATCCTGATCTTGGGCCTGCCGCGCTTTCCACCGACAGGGGTCCCAGCCCCAGTTCCCCGGTACCGCCTCCTGCTGGCCTCCTGGTGCCTCCACGGCCCCTATCAGATAGCCTTCCCTCTGGCTTTCTTCTTCCTGGCCCTCCCGGCAACCGGGGTTGTCCACCTCTGGTAGTCGGGACAAGACATCCGCGTTCGTGTGCTCTCGCCCAGGCCGATACTGCAGTTGATAATCAAAATTTGCAAGTTGTGCCACCCAGCGCTGCTCCACAGCTCCCAACTTCGCTGTCTGTAAATGCACCAAAGGATTATTGTCCGTAATCACCGTTACCTTAGCACCCCAGAGGTAGTCCTTAAACTTCTCGCTCAGGGCCCACTTCAGGGCCAACAGTTCCAGTTTGAATGAGCTGTAGTTTGCATCGTTCCTCTCAGCTGGGTGGAGGCTTCGGCTTGCGTAGGCGATCACCCGTTCTGTTCCCGCTTGTCGTTGGGCCAAGACCGCTCCCAACCCCAGGTTGCTAGCGTCTGTATACAAGATAAATGGTTGAGTAAAGTCTGCATAGGCCAAGATAGGAGCCTGTAACAATTCCTGTTTCAATCTCTGAAATGCCCCCTCACAGGACTCATCCCAGTCAATAGGGGGTGACCCCCGTCCCCGGTTCCGCCCTGTACCGACCAGCAGCTGGTTAAGTGGCTTAGCAATCTTTGAAAAATCTTTTATGAACCGTCTGTAGTATCCCACAAACCCTAGAAATGACCGTACTTGCCTCACAGTCTTGGGTGCACTCCAATCTCTTACCGCAGAGACTTTCCCAGGGTCTACGGCCACCCCAGCGGCGCTGACCACGTGACCCAGGAACTGGACTTCTCGCCTCAACAGATGGCATTTATCGGGTTGCAACTTCAGCCCATATTTCTCCATCGCCTGGAAAACCTCTTCGAGGTGTCGGAGGTGGGAATCGAAATCTGGGGAGTACACAATTACATCATCTAAATATACCAAGACTGACTCCATTAACTGACCTCCAAGACAGCGCTGCATCAGGCGTTGGAACGTGGCTGGGGCGTTACAGAGCCCGAAGGGCATCCGTTCCCACTCGAATAATCCAAACGGGGTCGTGAAGGCGGTCTTCTCCCTATCGGCCTCGGCCACTGGCACCTGCCAATACCCACTGGCCAGATCCAGAGTGGAGTACCATGCGGACCGCGTGAGACCGGCAAGGGAGTCTTCGATCCGGGGTAGGGGAAAAGCGTCTTTTTTGGTCACCAGGTTTAGCTTACGATAGTCCACACAAAACCTCCAAGCTCCCGACTTTTTCTGCACAAGCACGATGGGGGCTGCCCATGGGCTACTGCTTTCCCGGACGATGCCCCGCCCCAGCATGCCCTGCAATAGTGAGCGTACCTCTGTATACAAGGTGGGTGGGATCGGCCGGTACCTCTCCCTACTTGGTCCTGCATCTCCAGTCGGAATATGATGTTCCACCACCGTAGTGCATCCGTAATCCTCCTCGTGTCTTGCAAACACATGTTGCCATTTCTGAAGGAGGGCTTGGAGTCTTTGTGTCTGCGCCTGTTCCAACTTTTCCCCTTGCAGGGACTCACCTGCCAGGTGCCTCGGCACGTCCCTCTCCCCGTTGTTCGAAGGGGCTTCCATCTGTGTCAGGGCCACCTCGATGACAGTGGGGCACACCTGACGGAAACTAACATCTCTCTCCTCCCTCACCTGATGGGGTGCAACCCCCGTTAGTCGGGCCAGCCGCTGGTGTCGGTGTAAGTGTACTGGATAGGGGTGGTCATTTCGAACCTTTACAGGGACCCTCCCCCGGTGGACCGCCGCTAGGCCTCGTGCTACTTCCACTTGGGGGCAATCGGCGTGGGGTTCAACCAATACCCACTCTTCGGGGCCAACTCCTCGGGGGGCCACTCTCACCCACACCATGGCCTCACTCCTAGGGGGGATAGATAAAGCAAAGCGACACATCACTCTTCCTACCTCTTCCCGGCCTCTGCGGACCTGGGTCATCTGGACCCGACGACAGTCGGCGACTACTCGCTCCCATAGGGGCCTCTCGACAGGGGAGATCCTAGGGCCGGGCTTAGCCCGAAATAACTCCTCCCAACACTCGGAGAGAACGTTCATACCTAATAGGGCTCGATGGACACCCAAACACCTGTCTTCCACGATGATCACCCCTTTTTGGGGAACTAACACCCCGTGAACTTCTAAGTCCGTCAGCCGGTAGCCAATGTAAGGAATCTCTAGGCCGTTGGCGCCCCGCAACGTCAGCCAGGGGGCCTCTCCTCCTTGGGTTCTCTGCTTCCCGAATACTTCCTGCGAGAGACTCTCTGCAAACAATGTCACTTGAGAGCCCGTATCTACCAGGCACTGTACTGTCTTGCCACATACCTTTACCTCCGCCATTGGGCTATGCCCAACCATCTGGTCTCTAGAATTATCACGTCTTCCCGGGTCTTCTCGAGGGGTCCCGGCCACACGACCCACTGTGGCCGGTCGTCCTAAAAACCCCCTTCCGATGCCCTGCGAGGCCCACACTGATGGCTATAATGCCCTGGTTCTCCACAACGATTGCAGATTGGCCGCCCTTGGTCATCCCACTTGAAGCGGGGCCGATTAAAACGGTTCGGGCGTCCCGGTGGCTCTCGGCCCCTCTCAGAGTAGACTCGCTCTCGGGGTGCCGGCCTCGGTTCCTCTCGCGCCCTACCTTGGCGAAGTTCTCCCAGGAGAGTCTTAGATAGTTCCGACATCTGCTCTCGGACGTCTTTCAACAACTCTACTCTCAGGGCTTGCTTCCAATCTGCGTGTTCAGGCGGTGCTGCTGTGTTTCCACTTACGACCGCACATACAGGGGTTTCACTTACTTCGACCTCATCACCCTCCAAGGCCAGCGCCTCCTTCTTTAGGTCTTCAAAGGTGAGCCCGGAGTCCCTCCGAAACTGGACCCTCAGACTTTGTCTCACGGGGCCCTCTTTCATCCCCAGGAGGAACTGGTCGCGTAACAAAGTCTCTCCGTCTCCTAGCCCATGGTCTCGTCGGGCCTGCAGGCGAGTGAACTGCTCTCGCAGCCTGAGGGCAAAAGCTCTAATAGGTTGTCGGGGGCCTTGCTTACAATTAAAAAATTGTGAACGGAGGACAGCTACGGGGGTATGGTCACCATATTGCTCGGTAAGGAACTGGAACACAGTCTGGGCGGTGGCTCTGATTGCTTCGGGGGCGGCTTGTACCTCTCGCCGTGCTTCTCCCTCTAGGGAGTTCAACACAAACTGGAGCCGCTGGGCGGCGCTAAGGCCCTGTAAGTCGGCCAAGTACTCCAATTGGGCCTTCCATTCAGTCAGTCGTACCTCCGACTCTGCTCCTCCATATTTCTGGATCCATGGGCTTCCCATGATGATAGACGTGGCACGGGGTGGGGCTGCAGGCCCCGCGTTGTCAGTCATTGGGTGACCTTGGTTACTCAACTCGAGGTGGGGCCCTGCCGACTACGCCAAAATCTGTCACCACCAGGGGCTGGCTATGTTAGACTAAAGCCACGCCCCTTTGCAACTCCCACCTCGAGGAGGTCCCCAAAGCCAACCCAATGACCAGACAAACACGGGAACAGGTAAGTAAAATTTAAAACAAGCTTTATTTGATTTAAATATTTAAAAGAACTGGGGAATTGGGGAAAGGGAAAATTAAAACTAATAGGTTTCTTCTCCTCCCTCCAGGGAGACTGCAGCCACGGGCAGGCAGGGCAAGGGCAACAGGGGTGCCAACCACCATAATCCGGGGGAAAAAGGGAAACGTCAGGCTCCGGCCTGGACCCTGCTAACCGTGGCGCCCTCCTTCTTCCTTCCTGGAGGCAGAATAATTTCAGTGTGACTGGTAAGGAGATTTTTCCACTGTCTGTGTACCTTTCCTCGGGTCGGCAGGGGGTCCTCGCCCCGCGTGCCTTTACGTTCCCTGTCGTACGTCCACCCTCGTTCTACTTGTGCCCACAGGTGGTCACTGGGACACAAAAGCACTGTTAGCTTGGACTTTGTGTATTTCTCACCGGCTCTGCTGCTTACAGCTCTCTGGGTAGGTATCACGGTACACAGTCTGTTCTCCAATTGTTCACTCTCGTTTTCCTTTCTCTCCACAGGCGGCCACTAGGACACAAAGACACTGTTACTTGGACTTCGGGTATTTTCTCACCGGCTCTGCTGCTTACAGCTCTCTGGGTAGGTATCACGTTACACAGTCTGTTCTCCAATGGTTCACTCTCGTTTTCCTTTCTCTCCACAGGCGGCCACTAAGACACAAAGACACTGTTACTTGGACTTCGAGTATTTCTCACCGGCTCTGCTGCTTACAGCTCTCTGGGTAGGTATCACGTTACACAGTCTGTTCTCCAATTGTTCACTCTCGTTTTCCTTGCTCTCCACAGGCGGCCACTAAGACACAAAGACACTGTTACTTGGACTTCGGGTATTTCTCACCGGCTCTGCTGCTTACAGCTCTCTGGGTAGGTATCACGTTACACAGTCTGTTCTCCAATTGTTCACTCTCGTTTGCCTTTCTCTCCACAGGCGGCCACTAGGACACAAAGACACTGTTACTTGGACTTCGAGTATTTCTCACCGGCTCTGCTGCTTACAGCTCTCTGGGCAGGTATCACGTTACACAGTCTGTTCTCCAATTGTTCACTCTCGTTTTCCTTTCTCTCCACAGGCGGCCACGGCTCTGCTGCTTACAGCTCTCTGGGTAGGTATGGGTTTTCCTCCGTAGGTCAGCAGAGGGGCGAAGGTCACACGCCACCTCACCGGGCCGAGCGCTGCCCTATCTCCACTGCCCGTAGGGCGATCGAATCCTGGACAGGGGCGCCCCTTTGTAGAGACCGCGGGGGCGGCGGACCCTTTCGCCTCTGACTCACACTACGAGTGTACACACAAGGGAAACGCCCGGCGTCCTCCACTTCGCTTGGGCTGAGATAAGGGCGATGGAAATATGACCAGAATAATGTTTCGTGCTGTGGCTGCTTAGATTGACGCCCCTAACGGCTCGCCCACCACGCTGTCTTAGGGGTAGGGCCGCCCTCCTTCTGCTGGAGGTTTCCAAAACAATTTCACAGGTTAATTTCTGCAAGTAGCTCCACACCAAAATGTACACTCACAGCGGATAGCCTTTGTTTACGTTGTACAACAAAGTCAATTTTCTCCCTGCTTTGCCCCTTCAAAAGTGCTGGTTAGATCACAGTTCCGTTTTACCCATAGGATTTTCCTTTTACTCTAGCAGGTCCACCGCAGACTTCAACGAGAGAGAGGGAAACGAAGAGAGAAATATAGACAGCCACCACGTCTAGCAACGAGCACAGCTCCGTTCCTCGGCACACACTACCACCATTAACTGTGATCTAACTGTGCTTTTTATACTCCCCCATGTACTCTAGTTGTCCAATTACCCGGCGATCTCTTTAACTATGCACAGCTGTAAACAATCGGCTGATTACAGCCTTCGCAAAGCTGCCGGATGTCCGGTGTTCCTGTTCTCCGGTCTGGACGGAAACATCCGGGCGGAACCAAACTTCCTCAACTTTTGGTTCCGCCCTGAAAGATCGTCACCTTGTGACATTATTCTGGTTAAGGTGCCCATATTCATGAATATCAGCTGACGTCACTCACATCTCAAACTTGTCTTCCGCCATTTTGAGTACCTGAAGTGGTCGCAAAAGAACTAGAAGCTATGCCTTCAATATGCTGTGAGCATCAAATTCACTATTTTTACAACACTAAGAAGGCTCGACACAACATGATACTTTGCTCGAAGTATCATCTGTGTCTCTACACATGAACTCGAGCATTGAGAACATTGTTTGTGAACAGAGAGTTAACTAAAAAAAAGGTTTGAACAATTGACTTTGGTTGATTTGGCGTCCACTCGCCGCCATCATCCCAGTCAAGATGTATCGATCTCCGAATGTGATGTAAGGAGGGAGGAGAGTATACATGGATAGCTCCTAAAGCATAGTTAAATATAAATACATGGATAAAGTGAAAAACAATATTGACCTTCTAGTTGAAAAAGGAGCCTCATATGAGATTCATTCATTCGCATTCGGAAATCGATTCTTTACGTCTGGCAAAGATGGTGAGCGGACACCATAACAGCCAAAGTCTGTTGTTCAAAACCTGAAACTCTGTGTACACAAACAATGTTCTCAATGCTCGCGTTCATGTGTAGAGATCCAGGTGATACTTCCAGCAAAGTTTCATGTTGTGTCGTGCCTTCTCAGTGTTGTAAAAATAGTGGTAGTTCGGTAGCAGCGGACAGCGGCTGGAAGAACACATCAGGGATCGAGTAGGCATCACACCCTAACCAAGATTTTTTTTTAAAGTAGCATTTATTTTCATGACAGTCAAGGTGCGAAATGTTGTCTTTCATAGCCATTTCCCGTATCCGTAAGAATCATAGACAGTAAAAGATAAGAAATCCATAAATCGTAGCAAGCTAGCCAATGCTTGTCAGTAGCCTACTGGTACTCGGTAGGTACTCAAGATGGCGGCAGGCAACAAGAATGACGTAAAAGGTCACATGACTGATATTCACGAATAAGGACTTCCACTGTACTTCCTGCACTTAAATTAAAAGTAATAAAGCAAGATTGTTATGTATGAATCTTTTATGTAAGGGATAATGTAGAGGCAGCCGGTAGTTATTGGGAAATAAGCCCCGACAGTGTGATCAGGACCCGACGCGAAGCGGAGGGTCTTGTATCACACTGAAGGGGCTTATTTCCCAATAACTACCGGCTGCCTCTACATTATCCCGCTTATTACACGGCTACTTGCCACATAAGAAAAAAACTGGACATGAATATGAATTTGAAACATTTTATTTGTTTTAAATTAACATTTTTATCCTTCCGCGAAACTTTGCACAGATGCATAAAATGATCGTAATACCTTATTAAGATCCTCTGCATCATACTTGTCTCCATTTTTTCTCTTTTAGCCAGTCTTTGAGAAGTTTTAATGCCCATTCTGTATTTTTTTGTGTGTTGGCTTCGTAGCTGTCATGCTCTATTTTGTCAAGTTCAGTCTCAGTAAGCTCTCTGTGTCTTGTCGTGGTTGTCCAGTGTTTGTCACAAGATGGCGCCAAACAGTAATCTTTATTGATCTTTATTGGCGCGGAGAGATTTTACTTGTGCAAGTAGTCCGGCTATGCGTTATTATTTTGGAGCGGTTATTATTTGAAAAGAACGAACCTGCAAATGTCTCAACTGACCAATCAGAATCAAGCATTCCAGAGAGCTGTGTAATAAGTTTGAAAAACTTTCCAAGACTTGAACGAACCCTGATGAAGGTCATTTGGCACAGAAATACTCTGTTGTTTTGACACTTTGTTTAGCATGATGAATCCAACTCTTAAACAGTGTTTATCAGTCAGACCGCATGAAACCCCCCTTACTATTAACATAAACTAAGATCTAAGATAAACTTTGTTTTCTATTGTTAGTTTATGTTACCTAGTGTAGACAAATAGCCTATATGCAAGCACAATGGATGACAGATGAGAGTGAAGCCATGAAAATGTGTGATATGTTTTGGGCCTGTGGGTCAGAATACAGAAGGTCTGATGGATAACCCTTACACATCTCCATCAATCTGTTGCTGGGCCAAGTCACATCCAAGAGCAGATAAATGCATTTGGAAAACTCTTTTCTTGGACTTGGACACACAATAGCTCACAATGACAATACAGACGCTGGACTTCTGACCGCCAGTGACGGACAAATGGCATTTTTCTTCTTGCTTTTCCAACCATTTATTATTTTTTCATTCTATCTCCACTTTCTTTTTTTCCTAGTATCTAGAATGTGTTGTTCGAATGATTTTAATCCTTATTATGCTTCTGTGACCAGAGGGATAATTGGGAACGTTTTATATCTTTTTTCTGTTACATTCAGTTTCATTTTGACGGGAGTGAAAATGGTGGAGAAAATAAATGGGTAAATGAGAAAAAGGCACACAAGCGGGCCAGTGAAAGAATACTCTCTACCTCGGGTTAATGCACTTCATTAGAGGTCCATTTTTGCATGTTGTGCTTAATTGAACAGCCTTGCGAGGCCTTGAGGGGAATTTATCTGACATTTTGTTAATGCCAAACCCTGCACAGGAAGCTTACAATGTGTTTATGTGAACACTTACAGTGTGTGCGTGAGGGGGAAGGACGGAGAGAGTAAAAAAAAGATAGAGAGAAAGAAGGATAGAAAAAAATGCAACATCGGCCTGCTAATGATGAGTTAAAGCCTGGGGATTTGGCAGACAGGGTTGGAGAAAGCTCAGCTTCTCAAGAGGAATGTACTGACTCTTAAAGAGATAGTTCACCCAAAAAATCATTTACTCACCATCATGTTGCTCCAAACCAGCGTGACTTATCTGTGAAACAGTGTGTGACTTATCTATGAATTTATGAATATCTGGGATATTTTTGAATATCCTGGCTGCTCTATTTTGTATAATGAAAATTAATAGGGACTGGTTCTGACAGGCCAGCATAAGAAAAATATTACACAATGAAATGTTACACAAATGTTCAACTCAAGACCTAAATTGTATGTGGTATTGTTGCTTATTTAAATTGCAATATCTTATTTAAAGGTGCCAAAGAATATAAAACTGTATTTACCTAGGCATAGATGAATAATAAGAGTTCTGTACATGGTACTGACATATCATGAGCATCAAACACGATTGTTTCATCCTTATATAAACCGTGTGCATGCAAATGACCGCTGGAAAACAGGCCAATCTCAACATAACACAGACTGTTACAGCCGATATGTACAACATATACAATATGAACAACAATATGCAACATTAAATTACACATTAAATTATAAAAAACAAAAACAAACTTGTAACTGCTGAGTTAGCGCTATATGCTAGTTAATGCTATATGCTAGCGTTTAGGCTAAAGTTTTACTATTGACGTTACAGTTACATTTTGCTCAACACAAACTTACCACTCAGAAATGTCCATTTCCAATTTCTAAATAATTGGTAGTTCCTTAACTCTTTCCCCGCCATTGACGAGATATCTCGTCAATTAAGAGAAAACGCTTCCCCGCCAATGACGAGATTTTCCGTCTTTCCGCAATACCGCAACTTTTTAAACCCGGAAGTATTGCCCTATGGCAAGCTGCTGCATGTCCGTGTCTGTTTTAAAGATCGCTCTGAATGGGATCTCTATGAAAAGTCCGTCACAAAAATTTAATTATCTCTGCTTTTTGCCTTAAAATGTGGTGTTTTTGCAGAAACCTACCCATATTCAAAAGCTGATTGCAAAAGAACTACTGAAGGTAGGATGAAACGTTTTTTTTTTTTTTTTTAAAGCAGAGGGTCTGTTCTTTCATTTGGTATATTGTATGTTTATATATTTAAAGAAGAACATTTTCTGGAAGGCATTAAACTTTGGTGAAAATCATGAAAAAGCTGGCGCTGGCTGGCAACTTTTTTAAAAACCGCTGGCGGTGAAAGAGTTAAAATCGGTATCTTCGTCTGATACAGGCTCAAACATATAAGGTCTGTTTACTTAATGTGAGCTACTGACATGAACCTCACACGCCTCGCTGTGAACCAGCAAATCAGAGCAGAGCTCAGCATTATTATTCATGACCCTTCCAAATAAGGTAACAGACCATTTCATTCTAGGGTTGTAAATGGACACGTAAAACCATTTCTGTAACATCTTTCCATTTAATAAAGTCACATATGTAGACATCAGAGAACAATTTAACATATTGTATCAATGCATTCTTTGGCACCTTTAAGTCATTATTAAGTGAAAATCTACAAAAGACTACAAGAATGGCACACCAATGGCATTAATGCTAAAGTGTTTGATGAAGAAAGACCACCAAGAGCACCTTTATTGTGGTTTTATGCTGTTTTTCACAGCCTTAGTTTAAGATATAAAATATATTGCCTGCTGTGTTTCACAGAAGACGTGTCTTTGGAGGTGGCAAATACAGTATGAATATGCACTCAGACATAAATCAGGCTTGAGAGCTATGGTAAAGGCTAAGCCATTTTTGTTTTAGAAATGACATGATCCATTCGGCACATAAAACTATTATATGACTTCACAAGATCTGGAATGTATCAAATAAGTCCCACTGTGATGATTCTTTATTATATTTTATGAAGTTTGACAGCCACTCCAGCTAACTTTTCCCCTTTGTGTTTCTTAGGGAAAATGAAGCATTATGGATTTGGAATGACACAAGTGTGAGATGGCAACATTTTCATTTTGGCTTGAATTATTCCTTCAATGACTTCAGTCACTAGCGTGAGAGTGTTGAATGATGACTCAATTTTCAAAAATCCTCTCTTAATTTTATAAGTCAGTAGGTTTCTATTATTTATTGTGTTATTGTTGGACTGAACCTGCATCCATGAGGCTTTTTATATTCAGAAGCAGCATCTGACTTTACAGCATGTTCGATTGAAATGTTCTAGATGCAGGCATTAAAGTGAGATTCATGTTTTGATATTGACTGAAATGCGATCGATCGCATTCTGTCCCCCAGACTGTCTTCTCTGTAGTTGTGCAAATACCAGTCTAAAACATTCTCTGTGACAAAGGAACATGAGCTTTATTTTGCATTCAACCTCAAAATCAAAAGAAGCATTAATCTGTTATTTGTCTTTTAATCTGTTTAATATGCACAATATTATTAATTCTATGCTGCATCCTTATCACTTTTCGGAGATTTTTGTCATTTTGATAGTGTTTTTATCGTGTTACATTACTTTATTCTGGCGGCAGGCTCTGCAGTCAGTGCAGTCGCTGACGTCATCCGCGTCTGAGCGCGCTCACGAGCTCTTTGCTGTTGGTGCTGCATTTTGCTATCTGAGGAATTAAAACGTGTAAGAAACGCTCACAACATTTCCAAACCCCACTACGTTAATGTGCAGTTAACCTCCTCTGTGTAGAAAATGTATGGTTTAAAATGTGACCGTATCGACTTTATATTAGTAGAGATTTCTACTAATATAATATAAGTAAGTAGATTTCAAAGTTCGCCTGAGTTCACGGGGACGCGGGATCACACATGCTCACATATGAGGTAAAGCTGAATGCAAAAATCTGTTCCTCTAATAATTTTATCTAAACATTTTTTTTACACACAAGGCGCCACAGGCAGTGTGTAAACTTTTCAGAATGCCAGAAGGAAAGTGCGTTTCAATTTCCGCATGGTTTTCGATGTTTTTCTGCTTTGTTTCATGTTTAGGACATTTGCGTTGTAATAATGTACATGGAGACTTCAGATATAAAAGTGAGATTGGTAAAGTACTGTTTTATTATTAAAATCTGATAACAAGCTATTAATTTAATAGAATATTTTGTCATACCAATATGGTGGCATGGTGGCTTCACATGTGATGTCATGCACAATCCAGTAATTTATTTACTGTAGATCAGTGATTTAGACTAAGAAAATCTAACATAAACACTTCAACTTCTTTAGTTCTGAATCAATTTGAAAACACAGAAAAGTTTTATGGAGTCTTCAAAAAAGATCTGTAAATGATCATTATCATACAATAATGGTGCAATATACATTAAATGTGATACATTTGTAAATTGTGGAGCAGAAGAAAACTTGAAGTTGAAATTGTTTCCATTGTTACAAAAGCCAGTAAATGTTTACTGTTTCCTGATTTAGGAAATAATGACCATAGCTCCAAGCCTAATACAGTGATTAACACCATAAAATGCCCTCATTACTTGACCATTAACATAAAACAAGGGAAATAGAAAGCAGGATAAAATGGTAAAATGCAGTAGTTCAGGAAAGTTTATAAGCAATTACTGAATCGGCATTTGCCAAACTACTTAGCGATTTGTCATTTCAGCCTCATTTAGACATTGACTTTCTGAATGATATGGAGCGGAATTAGACATTAAAATTAACATTTAAATGGTGCACAGGCTCACAGGAAATGTACAACATAAACAAAAGAGCTACTAAAGTTGGATTATTTCATGTATATTAAGGTAATATGTTTCTTATTTTAGTATTCTGTGTTATACAGCAATGAAGCTTAGGTCTATAAAACATCATTAGAGAACCATATCAATCATGCTAACCCTAGCTTACTTTGACACCTACTATTTATATCTGTCATTTAAATGGCTACCTTCACAACCTTCCCCTTATATTAAATGGTAATTCACAGGAGAAAAAATACGTTAGTAACTACGTGTGGGTAGGGTTATAATATTTTGATGTCAAAAATCTGACTTAGACATGTATGGGGAGGTGGTGTGGCAAACAGCGGGCTCTTTCTGTAGATTGCTTGCTTGCAAGTCGCGAAGGGAGACATCGTGCCAAGAAACCCAGGAGCAGATGCTTACAGCCCCAGAGCTCCAGCAGGACAGAGCGATGCTAAGTGCTCAGCATGTCCCCTGTTCCCTATCAAAATGCCCAGAAATCTATATTTCGCATCGTGCCTCTGGACACTTAATTGCACATTTAATCCTCGCATTACCGCGAGGACCCGGAGTCCTGCATGCTTCACAACTTGCATAAGGCAGAAGTTGTTCAGGTTCTTGTAACTTTCACCTGTATATCTTTTTTATGTTTGTTCAATGTGACCTCCTTGGTGTTATTTGCTACATGCTGACACTGGACCATCTTCAAGTGCTTTAATGATGGTTCCTGTAGCTCAATTGGTTGTGCATTGCATTAGCAGTGGAAAGGTCATGGGATTCATTTCCAGGAAACACATAATTTACAGATGGGGTCACGTTTACTGATACACTTTACGTCCTCTTTAGATTTTTCAAATTATATCATTATGATTTAATTCAATTTGTTTATTTGTCACTATTAAATATGCAGCCCATTCTCATGATTTACGTATAAATAGCACAAAGTGTGAAAAGTCATGCAATACATATGCAAAATACCTATTTTGTGTGTATATGATACGGCAGTCCTTCCCATTCACTTAATACAGCTCATCTTTTTATGTCGTTTTATGTATTGGGTTCTCTTTTTTTTCAGTTTTTCACTATTGTGGCATGGATTTGGTGTTAGAATAATGTTTTGTTACAGTACATAAAATGACATCCTTACCCAAACCCCAATTCTAACACCAATTCCAAGCGACAAAGGTTTAAAAATAGAGAAAAAAAAATGAAGAAACCTATACATGAAATGACATCCAAACCCAAATCCCATATCTAACCCCAAACCCAAGCGACAATGGTTAAAAAAAGACAAAATCGAGAAACCAACATAAAAAGACACAAAAAGATGCACCGTATTAAGTGAAGGGGAAGGACTGGCGTAGAATGCGACGTACGTATTGCACAATTTTTCTCACTGTGTGCTATTTATACGCACTTCATGAGAATGGATTGAAATACGTTGTCATGAGATGCCGTTGGGTATATTCACAATACAACACAGGTTGGTCTTTGCAAATGTAAGCTCTCCTGGACCTTGTAAATACTTTAACTTCTATACTTTCAATGTTGCATTAGTCTATCCAGGTTTTGTAAAGATGCATTTGATTCTAATTGCTGTGAAAGTGACCAATGAACAATGTATTTGTCAGCGTTAAACAGCTTATAACAGCAAATGAG